>NC_045964.1:9408499-9708499 GCF_010909765.2 Amblyraja radiata | reverse complement strand
GCATCAGCCAATCTTCCCTGTCCCGCCTGCAACTGGTCCAAAACGCCGCAGCTAGACTCCTGACGGGCACCCGAAAAAGGGACCACATCACCCTGATCCTGGCCTCTCTTCACTGGCTCCCTGTGCGGTTCCGTATAAACTTCTAGATACTCCTCCATGTCTACAAAGCCCTCAATGGGCTTGCCCCCACCTACATAAAAAGTCTTCTCATCCACCACTCCACCTCCAGGCCCCTCAGATCGGCCGACTTGGGGTTGCTGAATATCCCACGGTCTAGGCATAAGCTCAGGGGCGACCGCGCCTTTGCGGTTGCAGCCCCTAGGCTGTGGAACAGCATCCCCTTTCCCATCAGAACTGCCCCCTCCATCGAGTCTTTTAAGTCAAGACTAAAGACTTATCTATACTCCCAAGCCTTTCCTGACGTCCTCTGAGTGAGGGCTACATGTATATATGTATGTAGTCTGTTTTGTTGTGCTATTCTTATAACAAATGTAAAGCACTTTGGCCAACGAGAGTTGTTTTTTAAATGTGCTATATAAATAAATGTGACGACTAACTAAAATCCATTTAACAAAATAAAATGAGCAAATAGTTAAAACTATTAAAGCAATTAAATATGACTATGCAAAATAATTAAATTAATATAAATTCCTGGCTGGAGCATAGAAGAATCCAGCCGTCAATGTATCTGCCAACTTTATAAGTAGGATACCGGGGATCTTCTGAAATTTTATACAACAAGGGTCTAAATAAAAAGAATAAAACAGAGGTAATAACTTCTGGATTATTACCAGAGTCATGACGAATTTGGCTCACAGTTAATAGGGTCAGTTAGATGGATATGTGGAGCACAGACTGGTGTGGGAAAAGTGGATTTCATGTATGAGGCATGGTTATTAGAGAAGGAGAGAGTTACCCTGTTGTCGACCACTGTACCTTAACTATGCTGGGACTAGAGTTCTAGTGATAGGGAGATAAATAAGACTTTAAGCTAAATAAAGTATGGGGGCAGGGGTAGGAAGAGCCCGAGTGGAGTCCTGGAATGTTACATGGTAACAACGTGGATGCAGAGCCATATAAAAAAGGGGGTACGATTGACCAGTTTGTGTCAGGAAGGAACAGAACAGTTAGCAAAAAGAACTGAAGCATGAAAACGTGACAATGACAAATAGGTTACCATATAAAAGTGTGAAGATGCCTTTAAAAAAAATTAATCTGAAGGTGCGGTATCTAAATGTGCAAAGTATTTGTTACAAAGTGGTCAAGTTGACAGTGCAAAATAGGGATAAATGGATACAATCAAGGGAAAGGAATCTGACAGCAAAGTGAAGGTCAGGGTGATGATTGTCTATGACCATAATGAATTGTAGAACAATTTTGAGGGGATCATCTCATTTCTATGTCTTACATTTTTGATAAAAGTCCTAAGTGACACACATCAAAATTATGATATTTTCTTGCATTTAATCAAAACATGACTCTTCTAGAAACCTTCAAGACAAGCCACATTTCTCAATGAAAAAGAATGATCAAAATTAGCAACATTAATCAGAATATTAAAGCAAATATTAATTCGCAGGAAGTTAAATGCTTAAATCTCTGCAAAGTCTGACAATTAAATTATTCTATAATATAGTTTAATCCAAGTACACACTGTGTCATATCAAAATAACAGGGGTTCACAAAAACAGTGCATGAACAATGAGGCAAAAGATGAACAAAACCAATAAAATCTTCTGAAAGTCTGCTCCGAGATTCAACGGCAGAACTCACATGGATTCCGTACAAAAGTGACCTTTTGGTGGACGTTTGGTCGACTCACTGGACCAGGATTTGGTAGAGGCAGAAGTTGGATAATCTGGCCATTTGGATGTTGGAAGAGTTTTGCACCTGGACATTTGAGGGGCTGCAGTATCATCTTTTGTCCGGGTGCGAGTTGCAGATTCTGTGCAGGCCGGACAGTGGGAGTAGACTTCAGTGGGATCATAAGGAGCTGTGGTCTGTCAGAATTTGTGGCTTTAGAAAAATCAGGAGTGAAGTTGGAAGTTTCAGGATGCTTAGATACTCCTGTCATAACAAAATACAATATGAATGCGTCAATGACTGTTAGTCTGCTTGGCAAAAATAGAATTTCTTAGCCTTAAAGAGGAATTTTAAACAATGCAACAATACTGCTTAGATTACATACAGAATGAATAATCAGGTTGAGAGTAAGGTGGCAGGAAGTCATCATCTCCTGCGGAATCATTACCGCAGCAGTGGTCAGAGTCTTCAGAAGCCGAAATAAATATCGGAGAAGTGGACAGCAAGAGATACAGTGCCCTCTATAATGTTTGGGACAAAGACCCATCATATATTTATTTGCATCTGCACTCCAGTTTGACATTTGTAATAGGAAAAAATAACACGCGGTTAAAGTGCAATTGTCAGATTTTAATAAACCATTTTTATACATTTTGGTTTCACCATGTAGAAATGACAGCAGTGTTTATACATAGTCCCCCCCCCCCCCATTTCAGGGCATCATAATGTTTGGGACACAGCAATGCCATGTAAATTAAAGTAGTCATGTTTAGTATTTTGTTGCATATCCTTTGCATGCAATGACTGCTTGAAGACAGCGATTCATGGACATCACCAATTGTTGGGTGTCTTCTCTGGTGATGCTCTGCCAGGCTTGTATTGCAGCCATCTTTAGCTCATGCTTTATTTGGGGGTTAGTCCCCTTCAGTTTTCTCTTCAGCATATAAAAGATACGATCAATTGGGTTCAGATCGGGTGATTGACTTGGCCACTCAATAATCGCCCATTTTTTTTAAGCTTTGAAAAACTCCTTTGTTGCTTTAGCAGTATGTTTGGGATCATTGTCTTGCTGTAGAATGAACTGCCGGCCAATGAGTCTTCAGAATTCATTATGCTACGACCATCAGTAGTTGTATCATCACTGAAGATAAGTGAGCCAGTACCTTCACCAGCCATACATGCCCAGGCCATAACACCCCCACCACCGTGTTTCACAGATGAGGTGGTATGCTTTGTATCTTGGGCAGTTCCTTCTCTCCTCCATACTTTGTCCTTGTCATCACTCTGATATGTTAATCTTCACAAGACTGTCCAGAAGACCTTTTTCCAGAATGGTGGTTGCTCTTTTAAGTACTTCTTGGCAAACTGTAACCTGGCCATTCTATTTTTGTGGTTAGCTTATGCTAACCAGTGGCTTGCATCTTGCAATGTACCCTCTGTATTTCTGTTCATTGAGTCTTCAGCAGACAGTGGTCATTGACAAATTCACACCTGATTCCTGAAGAGTGTTTATGATCTATCGAATAGGTGTTTGGGGATTTTTCTTTATTATAGAGAGAATTCTTCTGTCATCAGCTGTGGAGGTCTTCCTTGGCCTGCCAGTCCCTTTGTGATTAGTAAGCTCACCAGTGCTCTCTTTCTTCTTAATGATATCCCATTATTGATTTTGATGAGCTTGTTTGGCTGATGTCTCTAACAGTTTTATTCTTGTTTCTCAGTCTCATAATGGCTTATTTGACTTTCATTGGCACAACGTTGGTCCTCATGTTGATAAACAGCAATACAAGTTTCCAAAGGTGATGGAAAGACTAGGTGCTGAGAGCTCTCTTACACCTGCATTAAGGCGGCATTTAAACACATCTGAGCAATTACAAACGATGTGAAGCCATGTGTCCCAAACATTATGGTGCCCTGAAATGGGGGGGGGGGGGGGGGGACGACGACGACGACGACTATGTATAAATACTGCTGTAATTTCTACGTAGTAAAACCGAAATGTATGAAAATAGCCTTTATTAAAATCTGACAATGTGCACTTTAATCACATGTGATATTTTCTATTATCAATCTCAAATTGTGGAGTAGAGGCAAATAAATAAATGATGAGTCTTTGTCCCAAACATTATGGAGGGCACTGTATGTACTGTGCCAAACATTTCACCATAAGGCACAACAATCATCATTGAAGACAGCTTGCAATCTTGCTGTGACATGAGGGGAGGAGTGGGAGGAATCAGCCCTCATTGCAGATCATTGGGGGAAATAAGGAGATCATCAAGAGACTAAATGCCTGTTTTTTAGGTGGTGGAAGCAAGGAGTAACGTGATTCCAAGTAATGGGTTTGGATTACACCAAAACTCTGTCTCCGTAAACTCTTCTGCCCAAGTTAATGATATGAAAAATAAGAGCTGTAGGCTATTTGGCTCTCATGTCTGGTTTCTCATTCAATGGGACGATTTTATTTACCCCAGTACCATTTTCTTGCACTAATTCCATTTTCCTCAATTCCCTAATCTAAATATTCTCAATTGCATTGTCCCTTTCCTGCATGTACTTGGTGACTAAACCTTTAGAGTTCACTTGGGGTGGAGAATTCCAGAGAAATTGCTTTTTCACGAATGACCAACTCAATTTATGCAACTTTTACTCCTTGTTCTCGAAAACCTAGTCAAGACAAAGATTATGTATGTATGAAGAGATACACCACAGAAACAGGCCCTTTGCCTCACCGTGCACACTGATTTCCACCGATCATTAACACCAATCCTATATTAATCCCATTCTGTATTCTCCCCAGATTCTTATTAATTGCCCTCAGATTCTACCACTCATCTATACATTAAGGGGCAGTTTACACTGGTCAATTAATCTACTGAACTGCACATGTTTGGAATGCTGAAGGAAACAGAAGCACCCACATGAAGCCTGTGCAGAGACGCAGGGAGAACAGATGGCACTTGAGGTCTGGATTGTACCCTGGTCTCTGTCAAGCAGCATTTTTTCTTACATTCATCTGTTACGTCCATGCTTGTTCACTTAATCTGTCTTTATCTCTCTGATGCCACTGTGCAATGCCTTCACCAAGTACACCGACACCCAGCTTTGTCTCATCAGCAAAAGTGGATACACTGCATTTAGTAAGTTGTGAACAGTTCCCTCCACAGAACAGATTCCTGTGCCATTCTGAGCCCCTGGCTATAAACTCTCAATTTCACAACAATCCATTTATTTCCACCGTTTCCTGATTGTTAAACACATCCTAAGATAAACTCGAAATGCTGGAGTAAATCCTAAAATAGCCACAAAATGCTGGAGTAACTCAGTAGGTCAGGCAGCATCTGTGGAGAAAAGAGATTGGTGATGTTTCAAGTCGGGACCCTTCTTCAGACTGAAGCATTTTTCCCACATTGATGTCAAGGCAACTGGCCTATAATTACCCATCTTTATCAAATCATGAGGATACTTTTGCTCCCTTCTAATTTGTAGGAATCATTTTGAAAATCTATCAAATTTAGGAATATGTCAACTAATGCATTCAGCATCTCCAAAGCCACCATCCTTTATGCAAATCATTTGATTATGGGGTTTCGGTCACGTTAATTGCTTTGATACAAATTTATCTTTCAGGTCTTCTTCTTTGAAGTGGGCGAGTGGGCAAATGTTTGGCAGATGCAGTATAATGTGGATAAATGTGAGGTTATCCATTTTGGTGGCAAAAACAGGAAAGCAGACTATTATCTAAATGGTGGCCGACTAGGAAAAGGGGAGGTGCAGCGAGACCTGGGTGTCATGGTACACCAGTCATTGAAAGTGGGCATGCAGGTGCAGCAGGCAGTGAAGAAAGCGAATGGTATGTTAGCTTTCATAGCAAAAGGATTTGAGTATAGGAGCAGGGAGGTTCTACTGCAGTTGTACAGGGTCTTGGTGAGACCACACCTGGAGTATTGCGTACAGTTTTGGTCTCCAAATCTGAGGAAGGACATTATTGCCATAGAGGGAGTGCAGAGAAGGTTCACCAGACTGATTCCTGGGATGTCAGGACTGTCTTATGAAGAAAGACTGGATAGACTTGGTTTATACTCTCTAGAATTTAGGAGATTGAGAGGGGATCTTATAGAAACTTACAAAATTCTTAAGGGGTTGGACAGGCTAGATGCAGGAAGATTGCTCCCGATGTTGGGGAAGTCCAGGACAAGGGGTCACAGCTTAAGGATAAGGGGGAAATCCTTTAAAACCGAGATGAGAAGAACTTTTTTCACACAGAGAGTGGTGAATCTCTGGAACTCCCTGCCACAGAGGGTAGTCGAGGCCAGTTCATTGGCTATATTTAAGAGGGAGTTAGATGTGGCCCTTGTGGCTAAGGGGATCAGAGGGTATGGAGAGAAGGCAGGTACGGGATACTGAGTTGGATGATCAGCCATGATCATATTGAATGGCGGTGCAGGCTCGAAGGGCCGAATGGCCTACTCCTGCACCTAATTTCTATGTTTCTATGTTTCACACTAAACCTGTAGCTCACCACTATTTCTTGAAAAATGTCCGCGTCTTCTTCCATGAAAACTGAAAATATTGGGTTAATTTTCTTTTCTTTATCCCAGTCTCACACTCTGCTGTGAACATGCTGCTATCTATCTTGGTTACCTATCTTGCCAGCATGTTCACAGCAGATGGAGATGTAGAGGTCGACATCAACTCCCGAATTGGTAAAGCTGCATCAGTCTTCAGACGCATGCAACCAATATGGTCTAGTAGCGGGATATCCAAGATGCTAAAAGTCAAGCTCTTCCAGTCCGTAGTCCTCCCTACAGCCCTCTATGCCAGTGAGACATGGAAAATCAATGTGCAGATGAAAAATAAATTGGATGCATCCCAACAACTCTGCTTGAGGAAGAACCTGAAGACTAGCTACAGAGACCACATCACAAACGAGGAGATCTACCGGGAAACTGCAACAAAGCCTCTCAGCCAGGACATAGAGGTACGCAGGATGAAATTTGCAGGACATGTACTCAGAATGTCACCAGAACGTGCACCTAACATAGCAATGACATGGCAACTTGACGGAAGAAGGAAAAGAGGCCGACCAAAACTCACATGGAGTCGAACATTCTAGAAGGATTTGGAAGCCCGGGACGCTAACCTATCAAGGGTGGAAGACATTGAACGTAACCGAACAGAATGGCAAAAGCTTGCTGCCCAATGCACTCAACAATGTGGGAGGAACTAAGTCTAAGTCAGTCTCACATTAACTTTTGCTAACTTTTTTCCTTTCTGTGAAACAAGTAGGATTGTACTGCAGGCTTTCATAAACAGCAATGGGAGATTGAGAAAAGTGCTTTATTGGCTATTACACAGAACACTAGAGTCAAGTCCCTGGATCTTCATCATATAGTGCAAGAATGTTACCTAAAAAACTAGTGCAAGAGAGCGATACTTGAGGTTAATCCCAACAATTCCACCAATATAAAAGGGTATTAAAATTAGAATTTAAAAAAATGGCCATTTGTATATAAAATAAATTGCATATCACATCATGCTTAAAATCACTTCCATTACTTGGTGGCTATTCAATACCCACCAATAAAATGTACTCTGCAGCTTGGAATAAACCATTCTAACATCACTATTCTCACAAAATTCAACCTTGTGAAACGAATGAATAGGAAATCTAGCATTTGGTGGTACCAACTCTATCTGTGAGCCACCAGCTATACTTTGAAGATACTCATTATACAATTAAGAAGGTCAGAGTAGGGAGACAATTAGAACATGGATAGAACTTATTGAATCAAAAGAATTGCTAAATCGTTAAAGGACCAGCAACAAGATTCCCAATGGTTTGGAAATATATTCATGAACTATCATTGCTTTGATGCTTAGATGAATATTAAATGATTTGCAATAAGGATAAAGACAAAGTTCACTGCAGATACAAACTAGTGTTGGTAGGAGACGCATCTACACCCAGTAGAGTATATCTGGAGGAATTATAGACTAAGTTATATTAAATAATTTAGAAACAACATTCAAAAAAGGAAACATTGTGGAACTGGGAAGGCAATAAATAATATAAACAAATGGGAAGTTTATAGGAAACATCCCAATCTTTTTTTCCTCTCTGGGAAACGGTAGTAGTTCTGGGGTTTTAATGGAAAACATCCCCAAGTCATCAGTCGGACTTAAAAAAAGACGAAAAAGGGATAAGAGAATTGTTAACAAGAGACTGCATTTGCTGGAATCTGCAAGCAAGGGTCTGATGGAAGAACTCAGTGAGTCAAGCACCATCTGTGGGAGCGAAATGGACAGTCGACATTTTGGGCTTGTTTATTGGTATATGTCGTTTACAAGCTAGATTGCCTTTGCTAGCAAGAAGTAATTGGAAAAAAAACCACTAAAAATCCTCATTCTTGCTAAGCCAAAATGGGAAGAGAAAACTTAACATCGGAAATAGCACCAAAGGTAATTAGAGGTGTATTTGATTAGATATCCAAATTGTAAGAAAATATGCATTCAGGTATATTTGATTTTGAAATGAAGCTAATGATGGTCAAACTCCATTGCAGTTTTAAAAAGACAATAGTTCATTCATAGACAGGGCAAATAAATGAAATATTCCAGAGGCTGCTGAATTTATTGACTGCTTAGCTGAAAAAATAGGAATGAAACTGTTAAAGTCTTAGTTTTTATTCACATTGAAGGGTACATGTGATGAAGTGAATAAAGAAAATTGCAAATTTTAATGTTGTGTGTCTTGTGAAAATTATATTTCCTATTTTGGCATTAGGCACATGTCTTTAAAGAACTGAATTGAAAACTAGGAATTGCCTTTATCTATGCATTCTCAGAATATAGAATATGATAGAGATAAATTAGGTAGTTGTGGATGCCTAGAAATCTAAAGGTTTTCATAGAGGTGAATAAATTATTTGTAATGCATTTCCAATAGCAGTTATAAAGTATCAGTGTGAAAGATTGAAGGAGGACAAAAATGCTGGAGAAATTCAGCGGGTGAGGCAGTATCTATGGAGCAAAGGAATAGGTGATGTTTCGGTCGAGACCCTTCTTCATACCCGACCCGAAACGTCACCTATTCCTTCGCTCCATAGATGCTGCCTCACCCACTGAGTTGCTCCAGCATTTTTGTCTACCTTCAATTTTTCCAGCATCTGCAGTTCCTTCTTAAACAGTGTGAAAGATTGTGCACTTGATTGCAGCATTGTGTTGTTCAGTGGTATACAGCCTATTATTGAGCAAGCTCCATTCCAAATGTCATAGTTTTGTACTCAAGTAAGTCAAATCAGAGCTTACCTGGAGTCTTGTTCGCCATCGATGCTACTGACATAATGGTTGTTCTTGTATTTACAGTATTTGTTATAGCAGTAGCAGTTATGGTAGAGGCACTGGGGGAAAGCACTTTAGTTAACGTTGGCATTGTCCTGACTCCTGAAGCACTTGCAGATATAACAGCAAAATGAGTAGTTGATGTACTTTTAGTTGGAATTTCAACTGTGCTTGCAGTTACACTCTCTTCTCTAAGTCTCTTTGCTGCTGATATTCCAGAGAATTGTGACCCTACAGCATCTGTAGTCTCTAAGCTCTTTAATAAACGAGATCCCGCTGTGTAGACAGCACCTGTGCTTACTGCAACCATTGAAATGCTCTTTTGCGATGTATCAGGCATGACAGAGTCAGAACCTGAGGTAGCTGGCATAACCCCAACAGTTGATAATGGTGAAATACCTGCCGACACATTAGTGCTGACTGTCGATAATGGAGTATCAAGCTGCTGCCTGCTAAGCACTGGCTCCAATGTACTGAAAGATGATTTCTTTTTCCACAAACCTCCAACTTTATTTATTACAAGATGAGTGTACTTGTTAGAAGTATAATCCTCTGCAAGGAGAAAAGATACAGAAAAATTAAAAGTATAATCAGGATGTGATCAGTTATTCATTTAAAAAGCCGTGGAATGTTAATGAAAGAATATTAAAATGCCTATTCACAATGAGCGGCTTTACATTTCTCTCCCATTTATCTCCCACAACATTGTTAAACTTCACTGAAGTTTGATCAGTGAGTATCACAACCAATAAAGCTGACCTATGAACATCAAAGATCCAAATATATTAAATTTCAAGCAATGAAATTGAGGCCCAGCGGGAAGATGATTTTCAGAAACGTCTCAAGAAAATCTTCAGGTAGACAAAAATACTGGAGAAACTCAGCGGGTGAGGCAGCATCGATGGAGCGAAGGAAATAGGCAACGTTTCGGGTCGAGACCCTTCTTCGAAGAAGGGTCTCGACCCAAAACATTGCCTATTTCCTTCGCTCCATAGATGCTGCCTCACCCGCTGAGTTTCTCCAGTATTTTTGTCTACCTGAAGATTTTCCAGCATCTGTAGTTCCTTCTTAAACAAGAAAATCTTCATTCCTTACACTGATTACACTGCTGTAGTAAACAACAACGCTGGCCTAACCCGTTCTCACAAAACCTCAAATCATACCCCTCACTTAAAATGAATTAAGAATGTTATGAATCTACATTGTTTAGTGCACCTATGAACTGGTGAGAAAATTCTTCTTGGTGTTAACAAAACCCATGTCACAAACCCAACAAGGCCCCTCTGAACAACTCCAACTTTTAATTGACAAACCCCACAGCCCGACTCCTTCATAAGATGCATTAAAGAGATAAAAGTTGCAAGCTTTCCTTCACCACTCTGGTTAAACTAAAACGTCATCTAATGAATCACATATTACTCCATCTGCCTTTCAGGTGTGTGCACCTTACAACCTGGAAATCTTAACAATCTGGTTCGAACCTAGTTGCCTTCAGTATTCTCAGCCATCCATCACATGCTAGCATATTAACATCTGCGTCAAGAACTCAAGATTTCTGCTGGCCTTATTTCTCACTCAACGGTACTAGATTTTCAGCTAACCTTCATACCTTTGGCCTGGTTAACAGGAGTGGCATCATTGGGATCTCTTAAAAAGTCATTGCCAGTGGATGTGGAACAAGTTGTCAGGTGTTTTGAGGGTAAATGAGCAGAGGCTGATGAGGCAACCGTACTGGAGGACATCTTGAATGGTTCAACTATTTTAATTTTCTTTTTATGGTTAGCTGTCACCCAATTCACTGGATGAAGAGCTCCAACCTGTCCTAGTGTCAGCTTCGTATCACCATTGGCATTTCCAGTGAACTAATCAAAACAGATAATGGAAAACACAAAGCAAAAATCTTAAGACAATCCTCAGAAAATCATCACAGATAAATTTCTATCAAAGTCCCTATCATAAGTGAAAAGATTAAGCAAAATTAAATAAAATATCAACATTTAACTTGAAATGGTATACTGTTTTACTTGAATGCAAATCTGGTTCAAGACCACTACTTATCACCATCTTCTCAAGAGCATTAAGGTAAAAAAAAAAAAAGATGCTGATATTCGCAACAATGTCCACATTCCATGAAAAAACTAAACTTCTCAATCAAGAAACTAATTTACTTCTATTTAGTTGAACACTTCATTACTCTCCCTTCCCCTTGCACATACCTGGATCATACCGCTTTTCCGAGAAGTTGATGTTGGTGTGTCAAAGGCAGGCTTTTGCTTGCCACCTACTATTGAGCCTAAGTGAAATGTGGTTACCTCCTTTTCCTGCAATGTACATTTGGTAGGTGTTGGTAAAGTTTCTTTTGGTGCAATTGGTGGTGTTTCAGTCAGCTGGATTCCAGGAGATTGGGAGGTGGTTGGAACAGACATATTGCAACCTGAGTATTTGCCACTTCCCTCTTTTTCACTGGACTGGGAAATCTTTACCACTGAGCTAGAAATCAGCACACTTCCAGGTGAAGGATCTCGACTTTTTCCATAATTTGACACAATTTCAACAAGAAAATTGCCAAATCTTATTTTCTCCAAAGGTCTCTTATTGGCAGTGTATTGAGCAAGCACTCCAAGAATATTGGAACGTTCTGATTCCCAGTTACAATCTGATATAATTTCAATCAGTTTGGGTGTATTCTTTGCCTCTACTGATGTTTGTGGCGTTTCTGACTGAAGACTAGTATTCTCTTCTTGTGGACTGTCACAGTGTAACAGCGAATCTGCCTTCTCTTTTTGCTTCCATTTGCTAGTTTCAGCAGCATTTGGCGACATTGAATTGTTCTCGAAATCGTCCAATTTCTCAGATTCCATTGCTAGACAAGACAAAAAAACAATTTTGAGAATTTGTTCAAAGTTCAGGTGATTCACAGAACATAGAAAACATAGAACATAGAAAAATAGGTGAAGGAGTATGCCATTTGGCCCTTCGAGCCAGCACCGCCATTCAATATGATCTTGGCTGATCATCGAAAATCAGTTCCCCGTTCCTGCTTTTCCCTCATATCCCTCGATTCCTTTAGCCCCAAGAGCTAAATCTAACTCTCTCTTGAAAACATCCAGTGAATTGGCCTCCACTACCTTCTGTGGCAGAGAATTCCAGATTCACAACTCTTTGGGCAAAGACGTTTTTCCTCATCTCAGTCCTAAATGGCCTATCCCTTGTTCTTAAACTGTGACCCCCGGTTCTGGACTCTCCCAATATCAGGTAAATTTTTCCTGCATCTCGCCTGTGCAATCCTTTAAGAATTTTATATGTTTCTATTAGATCCACTTTCATTCTTCTAACTTCATTGATTACACACCCAGTCGACCCATTCTTTCATCATGTCAATCCCGTCATCCCGGGAATTAACCTGGTGAACCTAGGCTGCACTCCCTCAATAGCAATAATGTCCTTCCACAAATTATGAGACCAAAATTGCACACAGGTGCGGTCTCACCAAGGCCCTGTACAACTGCAGTAGGACCTCCTTGCTCCTAAACTCAAATCCTCTCGCAATCAAGGCCAACATGCCTTTAGGTTTATTCCGCCTGCTGTACCTGCATGCTTACTTTCAGTGACTGATGTACAAGCATACCCAGGTCTCGTTGCACCTCCCCTTTTCCTAATCTGACACTATTCAGATAATAATCTGCCTTTCTGTTCTTGCCACCAAAGTGGATAACCTCACATTTATACACATTATACTGCATCTGCCCACTCGCCCAACCTATCCATGTCTTCCTGCAGCCTCAGAGCATCCTCATCACAGCTCACACTGCCCCCCAGCTTTGTGTCATCTAAAAACTTGGAGATGTCACATTTAATTCCCTCATCTAAATCGTTAATATATTTTGTAAATAACTGGGGTCCCAGCACCGAGCCTTGCGGCACCCCACTGGTCACTGCCCGCCATTCTGAAAAGGACCCGTTAATTCCTATTCTTTGCTTCCAGTCTGTCAACCAGTTCTCCATCCATATCAATGCCCTACCCCCAGTACCAGATGCTCTAATTTTGCACACTAATCTCATGTGGGACCTTGTCAAAGGCTTTTTGAATGTCCAGATACACCACATCCACTGGCTCTCGCTTATCCATTCTACTTGTTACATCCTCAAAAGATCCCAGATTAGTCAAGCATGATTTCCTCATCATAAATCCATGCTGACTTTGTCCGATCCTGTCACTGCTTTCCAAATGTGCTGCGATAACATCTTTAACAATCAACTCAAGCATCTTCCCCTCTATTCCCCGTTTTCTCTCTCCCTCATTTCTCAAGAAGTGTGGTTACAATGGCTACCCTCCAGTCCACTGGAACTGATCCAGAGACGAGAGAACTTCGGAAGATTTTCACCAATGCATCCATGATTTCGAGGACCACCTCGAGTACTCTGGGATGCAGACCATCAGGCCCTGCCAATTTTGCAAGGAATAATGGCATGTTCGTGTGTGATGATAAAAGCAGTAAACTCCAGGTTAACTGGAGGCTGCAGAGTAAAGACAGTAATCATGTAGTAATTGAATATTAACAAAAGGAAGTTCAGCATTTAACAATTTTAATCTTCACCTTCCACATAAATATGAATTGTGCTAATTATGGAAACGGCAGCAGAGAAAATTCAATATTGAGGCCAGTATCAACTAAAATACATGCCATCCCGGGGCCGCGGCCCCGGTCCCTTGTGTGGGCGCTGCCGACCCACAGCCCGTGACAGGAGACTGGGCGGAGGGCGGCCACGGCTGGACAGCGCTGACCCCGGGGGGAGAGTGGGAGTTGTCCGGAGGGATCCGCTTCTTCGGCTGCTTACACCTTGGTGCTAGAGTTCAGACCACTCAGTCACCCTCCAGCCCCAAGCGGTCAGGGCCGGGACGTGCCCTCAATCCACCGGCACGCTGCTCTTTCGCAAGTCCATGAGCAGCAGTGATTTTGGCGGGTTTCTCTCACGGTTACCCCTATTTCCACAATTTTTTACAGTGCAAATATTGACCATTTTAGCAGTTTTTAACAGGTAAGAACGTATGTGTTTCGTGTGTTACTAGTGTATGCCGGAAGCTCCCATGTACTCCAGAAGGCTTGAGCTACTCCGTGCGTCACTCCCTTTGACCTTACGTACAAACCCCCATATATCCTCAATACTTACTGATTGAAATATACAAAAAGGCCTGAAACTGAAGAGTATATGTTATTGAATTAATAATCCAGAGAACAAGGGATGATATTTATGGCAAGAGTAAAACCTAGAGCAAGTAACTATAGGCCAAGATTGGTCCTGTCGAAAATTTGCAGCTACTATTCATATAATTAAACAAAGGAAGAGAGGGGGGGTCTGAACTCGTGATTATATCCAGAAAAGGAATGATCAACAGAAGGAAGGGCAAACTGCAGTGGGACTAAGAAAGCAGTCCTGCCTTACAAAAATTGCTCTGAAAATCCGCTTATTAAATAAAAACTTCTATCTCCTTTTCACTGACATATTCCCTGGGATCTTGGCATGAGACGAGGAGAACCTAAATTTACCATGTTAACAAAATAGCCCATTTTTCCAGCCAGACACCTTGATGCATGTAAATGGCACAAGACTTGTATGAAGTAGATTGGGAACACTTTATCTATTTTAAAACCTATCCCATATCTCCAACTATTTGCAGGATGGCAGAGGATGTAATGTCAAGACCTACGAGCTCTAACTCCAAAATGAGTGTGCAGAAAATTCAAACTATTCACTCTAGTTGTTTGAGCAGGGAAACCTATTTTGAATTAGGCTACTGTGTGTTTCCATCATCACACTAAAGTAATAGTAAGATTAAACGAGAACATACCAGTTTGAAGTTTGATCTTGATTTTATGAGGAGTTACGATGAGCGATTACGTGAAGAAGGGCCGTCCGTCTGCGTGCGCGTCAATCTTCAAAGCAGCGGTGTTAAATCACAGATAACTAAGAAGACCTGAGAATAGTAAGATTGTGAAAAAACTAGAACTTCCATGTGATCTTGATAATATGAGGGTGGGAGCGGTGGGCACGTAATCGCTCATCGTAACTCCTCATAAAATCAAGATCAAACTTCAAACTGGTAAGTTCTCGTTTAATCTTACTATTTTACTTCGGAGTCACGTGAGTGACTACGTGAAGATTTCAAAGCTCTGTGATTTTACGCCGGCTACGAATCCAGGCGTCACTCACTGAGTGGATTGACCATGGATGAGATTATTGTTAAAGCATTCAGACATAATGTAGTTAGTAACGACACTGATGCTTTAAAATAAAGGAAAAATAAATGTTTTATTTGCTTCCCCTCCAAACCTGTGGGGAAGCTAGGTAACAGAACTTAAGATGGCACGAGCAAATACCCCTGGTCCGATTATGGGTTTATTATAGAACCGCTGGAACGTTCTTTCGTTCACCCATCCTGCAGCTGCTAGGATGTCATCAAGGGGCACGTCCATCGTACTTGCTGCCGACGTAGATGCAGCCCTGGTGGAGTGAGATTTAAAGTTATGAGTATTTATTCCTGCTACCACCATTACCTCCATTAACCATCTGGAGATAGTTTGTGTCGACACCTTTCGGTGTGGTTTCTTGTGGCTGGTGAGGACCGATTGTTCTGTGCCTCTGAGGTTTTCCGTGACTCTCAGGTAGTGGTGTAAATGTATTACCACACACAATCGTAGGTCCTCTGGATATGCCAGGAACTGGATCTTCATCCCTGGCATTCCTGGCCTGCTCTGTTTGATCAGGTCCTTAACAACGAATGTTATATTATTCGTGTTGCTGGTCATGTAGTCCAGTCGTAGTGTTGCTGGTCATGTAGTCCAGTCGTAGTTTTTGTAGTGTCTGGACTCTTTGGGCTGTTATTAGCGCCATCAGCATTACCACTTTCAATGTTAGTTTAGACAAAGATAAGGCCGTTGGCTGTCCCCACTGACGAAGTACGTTCAGTACCATGCTCACATCCCATGTGTCCGTGTACCTAGGCCTTGGGGGTATCGAATTGTAAATTCCCTTCATGAATTTTATTACGAAGGGGTGCGTTCCCATCGGCCCGTGCCCTGCCTCCAGTGTTAAATAGGAGGATAGTGCACATCTGGCACTGTTGATTGCGCTATAACTTAATTTATAGTCATAGTACAGGGTTGATAGGAACTCCAAGACATCCGTTATCCGAACTGTGTTGTATGCTATATCGTTTGCATGGCAGAAAGCTTCCCACTTCTTAATATGGGTGACGTACTGTTTTTTGGTACTGTCCCGCCATGCCTTTTGTGATGACATCCACAGTTCGTTCGGATAATCCGATGTCTTGAAATGGCCTCCTTAGAATCTGCAAACCAACAAATAAATCCGGTCAGAAAGTGGATGGCTGCTCCCTGAAACTGGGTTTACTAGGAGATCTCTCCTCTTAGATACAACCATTAATGGCTGCACTATGATCCCCTGTATTTTTGGGAACCAGGCTTGTGTAGGCCAATCTGGTACTACTAAAGTGCCTGTGGCTTTGTCTTGCTTGATTTTAGTCAAGCATCGGTTTATGAGGCAGAATGGTGGGAATGCATAAATATACATTCCTCCCCAGTTTAGGGAAAAGGCATCCACTGACTCTGCTCCTGGGTCTGGCTCCCAGGACACATATCTGGGTAATTGATGATTTAATCTAGATGCAAACAGATCCAAATCTGGAGTGCCAAATCGTATAGTTATTTCATTGAATACCGTACGATTCAACATCCATTCTATGTTGTCATTAAACATTCGTGACCTTGCATCTGCCACCGTGTTATATCTTCCTGGTAGATATACTGCCGTAACCCAAATATCCCTCTCGATGCACCAGTGCCAAATGAGGTTAGATAATCTGTCACAGGATACAGATTTTACACCACCCATGTGATTGATATATGCTACCGCAGTAGTGTTATCAATCTGAATTTGAACATGCACATGTTGCATGTTGTTACAGAGAGACTTGAGTCCATATTGTGCCCCCAACAATTCTAGGTAATTGATTCCATATTGTTGGAGTATAGTTGACTCTTGCTCATTCCATCTGCCTCCACAGCTCCTGGCTGTGTTTGTGGCTCCCCATCCTAACCCGCTTGCGTCGGTTTGGAGAAACACTGATGGGCTCTCAATTAAGATTTCCCTTGAGCTGAGTCTTATGTTTTCCATCCACCATTGTAGTTCAATAATGGCTTCAGCTGGTAACCGCATTGATTTGCCAAACTGACCTGCATGCAATTTCAATGCTCGTTCCTTTGCCCGCTGTAAATGCTGGTAATGCAAAGGTCCGTAGCGTACTGCAGGGAAGGCAGCTACCAATTTGCCAATAGCACTTGCTGTTTGTCTGATAGTTGGTTTGTGTTTTTCTATCAGATCATTGCAGGCTTTCCTCACGTCTTTTTGTTTGCCTTTTGGCAAAGTCACCAACATGGTTACTGTGTTGATAGTAAATCCTAGATAATCAATTACCTTGGTAGGAGTTAATTTTGATTTAACTGGATGGATTAGGAACCCAAGTTTTTCAAACAGGGTTTTGGTTGCCTTGACTGTTGCCTCCGCCAATTCTTTGGTAACTCCAAAGATGAAAATGTCATCCAAATATGCCATGATTATGTGATTTTGAGATCTTAGCAGCCCCAGAATTGGTTTAAGTAATTTGGTAAACAGTCTAGGGGCTGATGTCAACCCATTTGGCAGAGCCTTGTATTGCCATAACTGACCCATCCAGGTAAACTTCAAATATCTATACTCTTTGTGAATAGACACCGAATAGTATGCATCTTTTAGGTCGATGCATGCCATATAGCCATTTTTGGAAACCAACTGAGTTGCTGTTCCAAAATTGTCCATTTTAAAGTGTTTGTATTGCACATATGTATTTAGTTCCGTAAGATCCAAAATAATACGGATCCCTCCATCCTTTTTCTCTTTTGGAAAATATTGGATATAAATTGGTGAGGTTCTGTGTATGACCTCTTAATGACATTTTTGTCAGATAACGTTTCAATTTCTTTTTGTATATCCATTGTCTCTTTTGGGAAAAGACATATGTGCGAGTATTAGAATGTGTTGGTGGTGGTGATAAATTTAAATTGAACTCAATTTTGAATCCTTCTATACTGTGCAGTATGAATGGATCCTTAGTAACCCAACACCATTCTTTTAAGAAGTATTTCAACCTTCCCCCCACCTGTAAGTGAGGTTCGTTTGGTATGTTCCCTGAGGAACTGGTTTTACTTACCTCTGTTGTTACCGGCGTCGTGGTGCTGGCTTTTGTCCGCGAGGTTTCGGGAGCAGAGCTAGTGGTTGCTCTCTCCTCATCCTCGCTGTCGGCCTGCTGGGGCCTGCCCCTAAAAAAGTCCTTGTCTCAGGGGTGAATCTTCCTCCGGTGCCTGGCTCTCTATGTGTAAAACGCCGAGAGCTGTAGGGGTGGAATCTCGTGGATGGGCCCCTGGGTGTGGGCTGACCTCTTGTTATGAGGCGCACGGTTTTTGCCTCATCATCCAAGTCCCGTACCTGTCTCGGCAGGTCTTCTCCAAACAGGTAGTTTGCGGGCTGGGTGTCGCTAGCTTTGCAAAGTGCTGCGAACTTTGAATTTATAGCCGGTTTTATGGCCTCTTTCCGTATGCAATTTATTTCAAAACGGGCATTACATAGCAGTGCCATGGTATCCTGCTCCCGCTCAGTGAGGATGCCTCCTTCCACACCTCCTGCAAACGAAGTGATTCCTGACCCCAGCAGGTTTAACACTTTTTGGAACTTTAGTTCCTGGTTCCTGATTATGGGACCTATTTGTCCCCAAATTATGCGGTTCACCGCTTGTTCCTTGAGGGAAGCACAGTTTGATGGTGGGGGGTACCTGTTTAAGGTTTCTTCTATGACAAGATCCTTGAGTTGATGAGACGCCAAGTAGTTGATGTTACTTGCTAGGTCTTCATCCAAGGGTGCTCCCAGTGCTGTGGAGATCGCAAATTTAGTTGATTGTAGGGGTACTTCCTCCAGTCCCCCCTGGGAGTGTTCCCCCCCTGTGCTTCCAAACTCTGAGTCCGGGTAATCCCCGTATGTGCTTCCCCCTTCCATGGGGAAGACATATTGCTGCCCAGAGTATGAGGCTGCTGGCACGGTCTGTAAATGGGACTCGTGCTGATAATGCTCCTTTCTCCGGAGTTTATCATTGTGGAGCAGCTTCTCCACCAGCTGCTCCATGTGGGAGAGTCGTCCTCGGACGCTTCCCGATGAGGGAGGGTATCCCTCTTCCCCGGACGCATCCGAGTCTACGGGTCTGGCAGACTTTTGGGTGGCTTTACGTCCCGCCGGGACCACCACGGTGCTGCTCTCCTGCACCAAGTCTGCTACTACCGGTTCTAACGCCGGCGGTAATGTCGGCGAGAATGAGCGTCGTCCGCTACCGGGAATGCTGCGGTCTTCGGCAGCCGGTTTCCCCGCGGACCTTCACTTTGACATTTTTGGAGCTCCGAAAGAAAAATCACTTCTTTAGCCCGAACAGAAAGCGCAGGGTAAGTGGTTCAACTTTTCTTACCTGCCGCCTTTTTAAAATCCCAACGGCTGGGAGGTCGCAGTGTCGCTCCCGTCCGTTGTGCGCGTTGCTTTCAGACGTAATGACGCGCACGCAGACGGACGGCCCTTCTTCACGTAGTCACTCACGTGACTCCGAAGTAAAATCACAGGAAGCTGCTATTTGTGATTCAGGAAGGTAGCTGACCGCCACGAATGAACAATCATAACCTTAACAGCAATTCCCACATTTTAAAAATAAGTAAACAAAATAGTAGCGGAAACATCAACAGTGATTAGCGTTGTTAGAAATCCCACCGTCAGCGGCGCTGCTGATTTGCGACTGACTGTGCGTGCGATTCCGGAGACTTTGGGGGGGGGTGGGGGGGGGATTAAAATGCAGGCTTGTATTGGTTGTCGATGGGATTTCCTCGGGCTGCTAGCTGATGAAGCAAAATCGGCCGCACTTCCGCTCTAGTTTTTTTTTAAATTGTTGGACAATTGCACCACTGGATTGAAGTTAAACGCGACTTCTAACGCCTTTAACATCACGGATCGCAATATCAGGACAAAACAAAAGGTATGTCGTTTATTTAACATATTATCTTGCTTTTTGGTGTGGCTTCATTTTAATCTTATGATGCGAAAAATGCTATTTAGACCCCCATACGAATCGGCAATGTCTTGCTTGCCGATATGGGCTTCAAATTTATGGCAATGGCAACATTCCAATCGATCACATTTCAGAAACATCCACACTCAAGATAATCAAATCCATTATTTTTTCGCAGAATCATGTAATAAGAACATCTAACTCATCTACATGTTGTGTTATTGTCTATCCATGATAAATATTTCCATACTAAATATCCACAGTACAGTTTTAGTCAGATGTATTGTGCAAAAAATAATGATTTTGATTAACTTGAGAGTGGGTGTTTCTGGATTAATTTATGGGAATTAAACATTAAATTCCTTCCATTTGGCATGACAAAGGGAGATTTAAAAATCATGTTATATTGTGAATTCTTGTGTGAATGGGATCGGTTTGTTATTTGTTATTTGGATACTTAGGCTATTTAAAAAACATTAGCCTTTTCTTAAGAAATGGATAGATGTTTAGATCTAGTAATTGAATTTAGATGAATTTAATTGATTAGATGAAATTAATTGATTTGATGAAACTGATGAGTATGAATTTTTTGTTGGGTATTTACTATTTGTTTTAGTGTTTAACTTTTTGATTTCTACCCTTTTTCTAAAAATGCAAATAATAACTTGTTTCTGTTAATGCTGTTCAGTATTTTTTTTCCTTTACATTTTAAACAGATGTCTCCGAAGAAGAAATGCAAAATTGTCAATCCAAATGCCCAGCAAGAGACTGATTTAGACAGCATTCGCAGAGATTATCTGAATTTGGACTACTCCAAATGTGATGATCTACAGGACATTCTTAATGGGAAAGTAGTGAGCAGAAAAGCATGTCATGCGTGGTTTGAAGAGCAAAAACTTGTAGTTTACAATGCAAAAATTGGAAAGTCGAGGAAAAACAAGGTGTAGAGTTGCTTATTGGTTACAATCTGAGGAGTATGATGATGCTACTGATTATGATATGCCAATCTAGCAACTGATCCCTTCATTCAGCTAGCAACTGATCTTCTCCATAAAGACGGTCTATTTCTAGAAATAGTAATTTATTTACCTATCTGTTACGGACTTACAGCATATAATACATCTATCTATATACTATTAAAACTCTCGTGCCATCCGACCGGCTGCCGTCCGGCTGCCTTTCTGCCTTTTGATTCGTTGACTTTCTGCCTTTTGATTTGTTGACGGCTGCTCCTTCCTATCAGCTTCCAACACACTTCGAAACAAACTTGCAAGACAGGAACACTCTGAACCTTTCACTGCTGCAGCAGGCAGGGGAGGTGCGATTGGATTTTTTTTTAAATCCACTGCTGAGGGAGGCAGGGGAGTGCTGGAATCTTACATTTGGGAACGGCTTCAGTTCCATTGGAGGAGACGAGTGCATGGTGGAATATTGGGTTGGGGGATCACACCATTGGGGGAGCAGACCCAACGGGTCTGCACTTGGTCTAGTATACTATTAAAACTCTCGTGCCATCCGACCGGCTGCCGTCCGGCTGCCTTTCTACCTTTTGATTCGTTGACTTTCTGCCTTTTGATTTGTTGATGGCTGCTCCTTCCTATCAGCTTCCAACACACTTCCAACACACTTCGAAACAAACTTGCAAGACAGGAACACTCTGAACCTTTCACTGCTGAGGGAGGCAGGGGAGTGCTGGAATCTTACATTTGGGAACGGCTTCAGTTCCATTGGATGAATATTGGGTTGGGGGATCACACCATTGGGGGACCAGACCCAACGGGTCTGCACTTGGTCTAGTTAATATTAAAGTTCTGATCTTGAGAATATCACATTTTTGAATTTTCAAGGCAGTCTAGGTGTTTATTACTATTTCTGTCACAACGGTCAATTTTGTAATTATCTACAATTAGGTAACTAACTAATTATATGCTATAATTTCAGGTCATCCAAGTAAGATGTTTCATATTTGTTTCAGAATGCTGCAATCTATAATAACTGAAATTTTCATTCACCTCTTAATTTTTAAGAAAGTTATGGGCTTTTGACTGTCCTCGATCAGTTTTTGTGTTAAGTCAATGGAAAAGCAATAGGGAACAAGATGCTAATTTCAGAGTATGAAATGACAATAAACTTTTTTATACTGAAGATATGAAAGTGAATAAGGTATCAAATTAAAGTTACTTTTATGCTTCATCTGATGGGATCAATTACAGGCTTGATTGTTAAAATCTCAAAATTTTGTAACATTCCTAGTGATTAACAAAAAACATAGCACCTGTGTATCAGAAATAAAAAAATTCCCTTAATAGGGCCAAACTTTCATTGGCACTGGGTAAGACTTCATGAAAACAAACGTTACCATGAAGTTACACAAGGTGGAAAAATAAAAAAAACAGAGCATGTTGGAAATACTCATTGCGTCAACACCTTTAGAGAGCACTAGACCCGTTGGGTCCCTGTCACACAAGAGGCTTGGTCTCCAAATGCAATAATGCACCACTTACCCATAGCCCCCAACTGCACAGGCACAGCTCATTTCCCCCTCATCCTAGCACTCTCCCCTTCAGCCTCCCTCTTCTTTCCCCTACCCTCAGTCACTCCCTCCATAACTCCTCTCCCCTTCTTACCCCATTCCCCACTCCTCACTTCCCCACCCCATTATTCCTCCTCACCTCCCCGTCTACCCTCCTCTCTCTATTCCCCACTGCCTACCTCCCACCCTCATTCCCCCTCCTCCCTCTTCTTTTCCTGCTCCTCCTACCCTCCCCCAATGCCTCTCACCTTTCCCCTACCCTCAGTCACCCCCTCCCTCCATAACTCTTCTCCCCTCCCTGCTTCCCTCCTCTTCCTCTATCCCCTCTCCTCCCCCACCCCAGATCTCGAGGTTGCCGCTCTTCTCCCATCTTGCGTGCCCCGGAGGAGCATCAGCGGGTGAGGCAGCATCTATGGAGCGAAGAAAATAGGCCCTTCTGGTCTAGACCCTTCTTCAGATTGTTCCCCCATTCTTCTTGAATAGGGGGATCAGTACAGGATGGAAGGGGGGGTGGGGTCAGGATAGTGTGGATCGGAGGGTCTGTGCAGGATGAATGGAGAATCACTACAGGATGAATGAAGGGATCAGTATAGGATGAATGGGGGCTCAGTACGGGATGAATGTGGGGATCAGTACAGGATGCATGAAGGGATCAGTGCAGGATGAATGAGGGGTTCAGTACAGGATGAATGGAGATCAGTAAAAGATGAATGGGGAGATCACTGCAGGATAGATGGGGGGGATCGGTGCAGGGTAAATGGAGGGTGGGTCAGTATGGGAGGACCAGTGCAGTATGAATGGGGGGGGAGAGAAGTGCAGGATGGATGGGAAGGGGGGGGGGGGGGGGGCAGTAGAGGATGAATGGGGGGGGACCAGTGTAGGATGGACGGGGGGGGGGTTAGATGGGGAGGGGAGGCAGGAGAATCAATGCGAGGTGGGTAGGGTGAAGAATAGATTGGGAGGGGAGCACAGGGGATGTCAGTGAGGACTGAATAGAGGAGGGAATGGGGGGGGGGGGGGGGGAAAGAAGAGAGAGCGAGAGAGAGGTGGGGAGGAAGGAAGGTCAGCGCTCCTCGGACAACATCGCCCCGTTGCCTTGGCCGTCCCTGACAACCGCCAAGTGCCGCCGTCAAAGTGGGAAGCGGTTGAGATCTCCTCGCCACCGCTTCCCCTCCTCCGCCAGCCAACAGCTAGGTGCGGGGCTGAGCGGTGCAGCTCAAAGATCCTATAGCTATAGGATCTTTGGTGCAGCTGCTTCAGATGGCGCAAGGCCTCCCTCTCCCTCCCTGCCTCGGCGTGCGAGAGGGGTTGTTTTGATAGCGGCCGCTGCTTGCAAATCTGCCAACGGCGTTTCAAAACAACCCCTCTCGCACGCCAAGGCCGGGAGGAGGGAGGTGGGCCTCCTTCCGCCGGGGTGCAGGAGGAGGCGGCGTGGCCTCTATCGCTGCTGCTGTAATTCGCTCCGACCCTTCGTCACCCCGCACCTAGTATCTTTGCCCCGCAATACAGCCGCCGCCGACACGAAACGTCACGTTCCTATTCTCCAGAGATGCTGCCTGACCTGCTGAGTTACTCCAGTTTTTTGTGTCTATCGGTATAAACCAGTATCTGCAGTGCCATGCACTTTGGGTGGTCAATGGCACCCGGTCAACCGCTAATTTCGAGCCCTGCTGTGAATCCACGACTAAAAGATCAAAGCCGTAGTAATCATGATTAATTTTTTGCGCCATCTTAATGTGCTCGCAATTATCGTCATGGCGTCCACATCTACAGCTCACTGACTGATTGATACAGACGTCCCAACTGAAAATAACACCCTTCCGATCAATTATTTTAGGATAAGCCTTTCTAGAGAACATGCTACTTTTTGCTTTGCCCATTTTCAAAATATAGATTTTGAATTTGGCGTTTGATTGGTACAAGGAGACTACAAAGCTCGTAATATCTATTTTTCTACACACTAACTTTCTACATTTCTACTTTTGGGTATGCATGTGGCAATTATGGCTCATGAAATTTTTCCCCACTACTAGTTATATTCGTAACAACATATTTAAACACGTGAAATTTTCGATCTTTGTCAACCCCTTAAAAAAATGTCTGAAGAAGGGACCAGACCCTAAACGTCGCCAAGCCAACAAAATGCTGGAGTAACTCAGTGAGTCAGGCAGCATCTCTGATAAGGAATAGGTGATGTTTTGGGAATGCAAGTTTTGCTGTACACTTCATACAGTAGAGCACATCATAATACACCCTGAGTGAATTAATGGGTTAGATTATTTTTTAAATCTGTTGTCTAGAATTAATCGATACACACCCAATGTATCTTATTACAGCTTTATTGTATGAAACATTCATTAATGCGGTGGCACAGATGTCTTTTACAATTATCCATAGTGTTTATGGGTGTGTGTTTTCAATAGCTAGTTTCCAACTCCGACCAGATGTCACATCAGTTCAGATTTACATATAAATAATATACCAATCAAACGCAAAATTCAAAATTTTATATTTTGAAAATGGGCGAAGCAAAAAGTAGCATGTTCTCTAGAAAGGCTTATCCTAAAATAATTGATCGGAAGGGTGTGATTTTCAGTCAGGACGTCTGTATCGTTCAGTCAGTGAGCTGTAGATGTAGATGTGGACGCCATTTAGCAGCAGTGTCGAGTTAGTCGTACTTTGTTTTACCCCGCAGACGATACTTACTCTCAAATCACATATCTTACCTCTATTACCCCTCTATATAGAAACAAAGTGTCAATGCCTCTTCAAAGTCTACTAAATCACCTGTAGCTTCAGTTGCAGGTACAGCTGAAGGGATTTGACGCTCGGAACAATTACTGCATTAGAAGATCAACTGAGCATTTTATTCAAAGGAACGTGGCGTCAGTAATACTTGAAGGTCAAAACACAATTATATTTACTGAGGAATGTATATCGATGCATTGGTGACGCATTGTATAACTACTTGTTAACTACTGGCAGTTAACAAGCGCTAACAGTGGTCGTTAACACATCGTTTTCATCTCAGAAGATTCAAGTGATAACGACTCCAATCTTTCTGCAGTACTCATTAAAACTGAGCTTTTTAAAAATGTAAAATTCCAAAGCGATGGCAGTGACTCGTTACGATTATCGATGGTCGTTTTTGGAAAAAATCCGTATTTAACAACGCAAAATCGTATTTCTGCATTCTAATCGCATTTCCGTACGAAATGCGGAAAATCCGTACTTGGCAGCGATGCTAGTGTCTGTCATTTTGACTTTTGTTTTTTTAGTATGTCTAAATGTATGTGTTAATGTCTCTCGGTATGTTTTTATGTGTGGGGGGGTGGGAGTCACTTACCACGATAATAATAATAAACTTTATTTATAAAGCGCTTTAAACAACCGCAGTTGCCACAGATGCAACTTTTCTCCGAGTCTTTTCGCCCTCCCTCGCGGCCTAACAACGTGGATTGGAGTGGCCTTTCCTGGAGACCGGCCCAGAGCTTCAGCAGCAGGCGCGGCATGGACTTTAACATCGCGGAGCCAGAAGAATGGGTCCAACCGCCGGCCTGCTGACTTCAACAATGTGAAGCTGTGGGCTTGCGGAGCTTCCAGCAGCAGGCGTTGAGCAGACTTTACCATCTCTCAGCCAGGGATCGCCGGAGAGGAGCTCCGACCGCTGGCCTGCCTGCGGCCTATAATATTGAGGAGCTGCGGTCTCCGGTAAGAAAGTGGCCGATTCGGGCACTCCGAGCCATGGAGTGTGTTCCATCTGTCCCGATGTCGGAGCTTTGATCATCCCGACGAGAGGACTTGTACATCGAGCCGTCCATAGCAGCGACTACGGAGGGTCAAGGCCTCAAACACGGGTGAACAAAAGGAGGAAGACGGACTGAACTTTATTGACTTCCATCACAGTGGATGTTTATGTTAAATTATATCGTTCTTTTTAATTGTATTGTTTTCTTTTAATTGTATGGCTGCATGGTAATTCAAATATCACTGTACCTTAATTGGTGCATGTGACAATAAATCTGAATCTGAATTTAAAACGGAAAATAAATTGTATACATCCAATTTTGAATGAGTTAGCAAAATGCTTCACTCTACCACCATGTATTATTAGGGGTGTTGAAAAAAAGTGCTTTTTTGTGAACACTTTAATGCCTCGCAATTCGATTGCGTAGCATTTTAATCAGCATTGCGAGCTGAAAATTGATTTTCCCCCATACAACGCAAGGTAATTACCAAGTCAATTTGCATCACCACAACAACAATTCAGTGAGACGTTTCCTGAAGAAGACATGTTTTGGGGATTCTAGCCACACAAGGTGACAACATTCCTACAATATACCTATTACCACATTGTTGTGGAGCCTGAAGAATGTGTCCAGGTGCAATTCTGTATTACTACTGCAGTGGATGATAAGCAAGTAAAATTTTACATTTATGCTGGCCTATACATCCACTATCATCCCATGCCGTCGCTGCCCTCCCCCCAATACTATTGCCATTCTCAACCCCATTCCCGTATCATCATACTAGCCTTATGTCCCAATCTTCATTTGCACCCAACAGATTCTCAACGCTCAACAGACACACATATACACACCCCTCTTGATGCTGGCTCTGATCCCAATCTAGCCACAAATATATGCTGGTCACCCTAAAATACCTTAATTCACATTGCTGAAAAATTGCTTGTGGAAATCAGTGTCATGATGGAATAAATTAATAAGAAATTTAATATATTTTATCAGTGGAAACCAAAATATACTTTATATTTGGAAATTTAAATGGGAAATGGTAGGAACAGAAGCAAAAAAAGTGATCAGAAATATAGTTTTCATCATTTGTATTTCAGTAGTGAATTCACAAAGTAATAATTCCGCAGGCATCCAAGTAGCTTTTATATACCTGTAGACACAAAGAACTGCAGATGATGGTTTACAAAATAAAAGACAATGCACTGAAGTAACTCAGCGGGTCAGGTAGCAACTCTGGAGAACATGGAATGGTAATGTTACGGTCAGTACCCTCCTTCAGACTGATTGACGGGGAGGGTTGAGGGACAATACCTGGGTGATATGTGGATATAGGAGAGAGCGGTTTTTGATAGGCAAATTAATGGACAAAAGCCAGAGATGAAAATACAAAGTGCAGGAGATAAGGATAATAGTTATGAAATGTGAATCCAGGGGAGGGAATATTGGAGGATGAGGATGGGGGGGGGGGGGGGGGGCGGGTGAAAAGGGTGTAAACCAACTGGGACGTAGGGAAGTGTCTGCAGTTATTTTGTCGCAGAGCATTAACTGAACATTTCAACTATTGTATGGTGTATTCTGATCAGCTAAATAAGTGTTCACAACAAAGTCTTGAATACAGCTCTTTTAATCAATCTGATTTAAAAAGTCACCACTTTGAAACACTGACTTTGTTACTCAAATGCAGTTCTTGGGCACTATTTTCACAAACATTATCATCCATCTAAAAATGGTTAGAATATCTAAAATTCTTGGACTATTAGCTCCAGTGTCACAAAGTTATAACAGAAAGTCTTTTGCATGTGAAAATGTTCCCATTACAGGCCATCCCCAAGTTGTGGACAACTGACTTGTGGATACCTCTAAATTTGAACAGACTCCTATAACAGCATTAAATTATAATGTCCACATAATATGAAATATTAGTATTGGTTTATTAATATCACATGTACCGAAACACAGTGGAAAATGTTGTTTTGCATACTCTCCTGGCAAATAACATAATCATAACAGTTCATCAGTTAGTGCAAAAGAGAAAATAAACAGAGCGCAGAATGTAATATTGTCGGTAAAGAGAAAGTGCAGATAAAAAAAAGTGCAAGGATGGCAACATGGTAGATTGTAAGATCAGGAAATTCATCCTAACCTATCAAAAGGATCGTTCAAGAATCTGATAACAGCAGGGAAGAAACTCCTGACCAACTCAACCTCAGTATTGGGCATGCTCTCCTCTCCACTTCCTGAAGTTGATGAGCAGCTCCTTCGTTCTGCTGACCTTGAGGGAGAAACTATCTCCTTCCTGTACCCCGTCTCATCATTGTTTGAAATCAGGTCCACTGTGATGGTGTCATCTGCAAACTTGTAAATGCAATTAAAGCAAAATTAGGTTGCACCATTGTGAGTGTATCCAGTAATAGCAAGGGGCTGAGAACGCAGCCTTATGGGTCACCAGTGTTGAGAATTACCATGGAGGATGGTTTATTGTCTACCCTTGCTGATTGCAACTTATGGGTCAGAAGTCATGGATCTAGTTGTAGAGGGAGATCCTGAGATTTAGGTCCAGATGTTTGGAGAGGAATTTATTTGGGATGATACTGTTCGAGGCAGAGCTACAGTCAATAAATGGGAATCTGACATGGGTGTTCCTGTTATCCAGATATTTGAGGTATGACTGCAAGACCAGGGAGATGATGTCTGCCATGGACCTGTTCCAGCAGCGGGTGGATTGCAGTGGATCAAAGTTGTCTGGTATGCTGGAGTTGATCTGCACCATGACCAGCCTCTACATATTTTGTAATGGTGGACAACAGTCATTAACTCTCGCTACCTTGTTTTTCTTTGGCACTGTGTGATAGTAGTTATTGTATAGCAGCTGGTTACCTCTGATCATTGCAGGGAGGGGTTGGTATGAATGGTAGACATAGTTTCCTCTCTCTGCACTTCCATTATTTGTATTTTTCCTCAATCAGTATTAGGAGCTTTTGCTACCATTCAAGACAATACCATGGAGATATGGTTACAATAGCGAGTGATTTTTACACATTTCCTGACTTGTAGAAAAAATTGACTTTGTAAAAATGGAAACCATTCATACCTGGGGACTGCCTGTACTTCTAAACCGACTGTACATTAAAGAGTACACTATGCTGGCTACAAAGTCACTGTGGCTGGTTGATCCATGACCGTATTCTCATCAACAGGCATCTTTCGGTAGTTAGAAATTTATATCTCACAGAACATAAAATATGGATAACTTTGAAACCCAACCACGTGAATTCCACAAATTCTGATCAGATAAATGACTCATTAAATATGATGTGTTGGATGAAAGGGAGGGTTGGCCATTTACAGTGGTAACATTCCAATTTACAGCATATTATCTTTAACGTCCATCTACTGAATCATTTGAAGGAACTGGTGCATCTTATTTAACAGCCTCCGTAGCACGCTTATAATGTCCTAGAACAGTGTAGGGTTGCCGGCCTAAAGTACAATGCACCTCCCGCTATTTAATTGTCAAATTCAGCGGACTTAGGTTGGCACCATTTACATTGATGGCCTGCAAGGTCAGAGGAGGAGCTCAGATTTGCAGTGGAAATTCTACTGTTGTGGGAGTTGACTAGTTGATAAGAAAATGGGTGCTTAACCTTGCTTGCCAAATTTATGATACGAAAACCTGTAAGCGCCACAAAAAGCCTGTAAGTGCCAAATGACATGGAACAACCTAATGATGTACAAGATATGTACCAATATTGCGACAAATTAATCTACATGACATATTTTTACCTTCTATGGTAGTGGAGTTCCTACACCTGTTCAACCTGCATGCTGTAACTGTTCCACTGTTATTTCTCTTGCTGTTTTCCTGTAAAGAAAGCAAAAAAGACAAATAATTCTACTCTTCAAGAGTTTCTTCAATGGGGATTTCTAAGTCTGTGAAAAATGGTATAATTAAAAAGTGCAAATAAGATTCAATCTTGCTTCTGATAGTTCTTTTAACTCCTTTTACATCTTTTTGAAAACTGCACATCTTTATGTAGCAATGTTACAAAATTATGAGATTTAAAAAATCAAGTCTACAATTTATCCCATCAGATAAAGCATAAAAATAAATTTAATTTGACACCTAATTCATATTCATATCTTCAGTATTAAAAAAGATATGGCCATTTTCATACTCGGAAATTAGCATCTTGTTCCCTATTGCTTTTCCATTGACTTAACACAAAAGCTGTGATCAAGGACAGTCAACAGTCAGTTATTATAGATTGAAGCATTCTGAAACAAATATGAAACAATCTTACTTGGATGACCTGAAATTAAAGCATATAATTAGTTAGTTACCCAATTGTAGCTAATTACAAAATTCAATTACTAGATCTAAACATCTATCCATTTCTTAAGAAAAGATTAACATTTTTAAATAGCCTAAGTGTCCAAATAATATTCACAAGAATTCACAATATAAGATGATTTTTAAATCTCATTGTCATGGATGTATAGGCCAAATGGAAGGAATTTAGTGTTTAATTCCCATATATTAATGGCCATTTAAATCATCTTGCGAGTGGGTTTTTGAGGAACGCAATCGTTTGGAACGTTGCGGTTGCGGTGAATTTAAACCCCATATCGGCAGGAAAAATACTGCCGGTTCGTATGGGTCCTAAATCACCGTTTCGCAACGTAAAATGTGGATTAAAGGCATCCTAAGAAGCACGTTTATATGTAAAATAAACGGCTTTCCTTTACCTGTCCCATTCGTGAAATCCGTCCCCGTTGTCGGCTTTGACGGCTTTAGAAGCTGATTTTTAAATTACTCCAGTGCTGAAATTGTCAGGCGATTTAAAAAAAAAAAAATTCACAGAAAGGCCGTCGGAACAATTCTTCAGCAAAAGCTTGCACTCCGAGAAAATGTATCCAGGTCAGGTAGGAGAAAAAACGCATTTTAACCCCGCCCCCCCCCCTTCAAAGGCGCCAAACTCGCGCACACGGCCAGAGGCAGAACTGCAGCGCCGCTGAAGGTAAGTTTTGTAACATACCTACTTTATGTAGCCCAACATTGCAATTCTTCTGACATATTATCAATATTGGGTTCGCAGGCACACCATCAGGAAGTTATACCTACAAACCCCAGACTAATGATCGAGCAAAATTTCTACTGCAATGATAAGCAATTCCACTATATTTTACATTATATTAAATCTTTCAAAGTTATCTATAGAAGAGCCCATCAAACATTTTCCTCAAGGAGTTCTCCTTTGTAACCCAGTCAACAAGTACCCAAAATATGTAGAAACTGCAGATACTGGTTTACATTGAAGATAGACACAAAATGCCGGAGTACCTCTGTGGGACAGGCAGCATCTCTGGAGAGAAGGAATGGGTGAAGTTTCAGGTCGAGACAATTCTTCGGAATACTCAAAATAGATTATCAGGCCAATATTTCAATGAGGTTTGTGAAGTTTTGCAGAGCTAAATGAAAACGACTTTGTTGTACCATTTCCTACTTTAAAACTGTTCAAAAGTAGTTTTTCCACTTTAAATCCATATAAGCATGCCTTTTCTTTATAGTGCCATTCTCAATCACAGGACAATCAAAATATTTTATAACCAATTACCAGAAGCTGTGGTTAGGTTTCTTGGTAGTGTCCAGAGTCTTGGTCCACAGGTGAAGAAACAAGTTTGAATCTCACCATAACAATATTCGAATTTTAATTCAAGTAATGAAATATAGGTTAAAAAAAGCTTTTTTCAGTATTAGAAGCCTTACAAATAAGACTGTTGTTAAAGTGCATCTAATTAATCGTAAATCTTGCCAATATGCAAGTCCAGGGTCCCAATGTAGTCTATTCTTAACTGGCTCCCGTGTTCAGGAACACAGAGTAATGCGACAGTAACAGCTGGTTTTGTCAGCACTGTCTACATCTTAGAATGTGCATCCTTCTACAGATGCACCATAGAAAGCATTTTATCAGGATGCATCATAGCTTGGTTTAGGAACAGCTCCATCCAAGACCGCAAGAAATTGCAGCGAGTTGTGGACGCAGCCCAGACCATCACACAAACCAACCTCCCTTCTATGGACACCATTTAAACCTTACGCTGCCTCGGCAAGGCCTGCAGCATAATCAAGGACGTCACACCCTGGCCCTCCCTCTTCTCTTCCTTCCTATCAGGCAAAAGGTATAGAAGTGTGAAAACGCACACCTCCAGATAATAAAACAATGTTATCAGGCAACTGAACCATCCTACCACAACCAGAGAGCAGTGCTGAACTACTACTCTTTGGTGACCCTCGGACTATGTATGATCGGACTTTGCTGGCTTTACCTTGCACTAAACATTATTAGTAAGATTAAACGAGAACTTACCAGTTTGAAGTTTGATCTTGATTTTATGAGGAGTTACGATGAGCGATTACGTGAAGAAGGGCCGTCCGTCTGCGTGCGCGTCAATCTTCAAAGCAGCGGTGTTAAATCACAGATAAAAAGAAGACCTGAGAATAGTAAGATTGTGAAGAAACTAGAACTTCCATATGACCTTGATAGTATGAGGGTGGGAGCGGTGGGCACGTAATCGCTCATCGTAACTCCTCATAAAATCAAGATCAAACTTCAAACTGGTAAGTTCTCGTTTAATCTTACTATTTTACTTCGGAGTCACGTGAGTGACTACGTGAAGATTTCAAAGCTCTGTGATTTTATGCCGGTTATGAATCCAGGCGTCACACACTGAATGGATTGACCATGGATGAGTGTAATCATTAAAGCATTCAGACATTACGTAGTTAAGTAAAGACACTGATGCTTTAAATGAAAGAAACATTTAAAAAAAAGTTACCCCTCCCAACCTTGGGGGGAAACTAGGGGACAGAACTTAAAATGGTACGTGCAAACACCCCCAGTCCGGTTATGAGTTTGTTATAAAACCGGTGGACCGTTATTTCATTCGTCCATCCTGCAGCCACTAGGATGTCGTCAAGGGGCACGTGCATAGCTCTTGCTGCCGACGTAGATGCAGCCCTGGTGGAGTGAGATTTAACTATATAAATGTTCACTCCTGCTACCGCCATTACCTCCTTTGACCATCTGGAGATGGTTTGAGTTGACACCTTCTCGTGTGTTTTTTTATGGCTGATGAGGACCGATTGTTCTGAGCCTCTGAGGATCTCCGTAACTCTCAGATAGTGGTGTTAGTATGTTACCACACACACAACCTTTGGTCCTCTGGATATGCCAAGAACTGGATCTTCATCCCTGGCATTCCTGGCCTGCTCTGTTTTATCAGGTTCCTGATTACAAATGTTATGTTGCTCATATTGGTGGTCATGTAGTCCAACCGTAGCTTTTGCAGTGTCTGGACTCTTTGTCAGCATACCACCTTCAGGGTTAGTTATAGGCGGTCCCCACTGTCAAAGTAGGGTTAGTACCACGCTCACATCCCATGTGTCCATGTACCTTGGGGGTATTAAATTGTAAATTCCCTTCATGAATTTTGTTGTAAAGGGGTGCGTTCCTATCGACCCGTGCCCTGCTTCCAGCATCAGATAGGAGAGTGCGCCTCTGGCACTATAGATTGCACTATAACTTTGTTTATAGTTATAGTACAGAGTTGATAGGAAATCCAAGGCATCCGTTATCTGAACTGTGTTGTATTTGTTCGGACAGTCCTGTGCCTTGAAATGGCCTCCTCAGAATCTGCAGACCAACAAGTTAATACGTTCATGTAGTGGATGATTGCACTCTGTAACTGGGTTCACTAGGAGGTCCCTGCTCTTGGGTACAGCCATAACTGGCTGGACTATAATTCCCAAAATTTTTTGGGAACCAGGCTTGAGTAGGCCAATATGGCACTAGCAATATGCCTGTGGCTTAGTCTTGCTTGATTTTGGTCAAGCATCGGTTTGTGAGACAAATTGGCGGAGAGCATACATAAACATTCCTCCCCAATTGAGGGACAAAGCATCCACTGCCTTTGCTCCAGGATCCAGCTCGCAGGACACATATCTGGGTAACTGATGGTTTAGTCTAGATGCAAACAGATCAATATCTGGTATGCCAAATCGTGTAGTTATTTCGTTAAATACTACCCGATTCAATATTCATTCTGTGTGGTTATTAAATATTCGTGATCCAGCATCTGTCACGCTATTATCTCTACCTCGTAGATAGACCGCTGTAACCCAAATATTCCTCTCGATACACCAGTGCCAAATGAGGTTCGACAATCTGACGCAAGATACAGATTTTACACCACCATCGTGATTGATATATGCCACCGCTGTGGTGTTATCAATCTGAATTTGAACAAGCACAGGTTGCATGTTGCTACAGAAAACCTTGAGTCCATATTGTGCCCCCAACAATTCTAGGTAATTGATTCCATGTGTTGGGGAATTACAGACTCCTGCTCATTCCATTTGCCCCCACAGCTCTAGACTGTGTTTGTGGCTCCCCATCCTTAGCCGCTTGCATTGGTCTGAAGAACCACCGATGGCTTTCGAGCAAGATTTCCCTTGAGCTGTCTCACGTTCGTTATCCACCATAGTTATTCAACAATGGTCTCTGCTGGCAATCCATAGTTTTGCCAATTTGGCCTGCATGGAATCTGAGTGTTCGTTCCTTTGCTCACTGTAAATTCTGGTAATGCAAAGGCCCGTGACGTACTGCTGGAAATGCAGCTACTATTTGCCAATTACACTCGCTGTTTGCCTGATAGATGGCTAGTATTTGACTATCAGGTCATAGCAAGCTTACTTAAATCTTGTTGTTTGCCCCTAGGCAAAGTCACCAACATATTTACTGTGTTTGATAGTAAATCCTAGGTAATCAATTACCCTTGTAGGTGTCAATTTTGATTTAACTGGATGAATGAGGTAACCAAGTCTTTCAAACAGGGTTTTGGTTTGCTTTGACTGATGCTTCTGCCAATTCTTGATGACTCCAAAATGAAAATGTCCTCCAGATATGCCATTACTATGTGGTTCTGAGAATTGGTTTCCGTAGTTTAGTCAATAGTCTAGGAGCTGATGTCAACCCATTTGGCAGAGCCATGCCATCTAGTTAAACTTCAAATATCTCCTGCTCTTAGTGATTAGACACCGAATAGTATGCATCTTTGAGGTCGATGCATGCCATGTGACCATTTTATAGGAAGCTCCTATAAAACAGTTGTTAGACCGTAACAAATATTTACTGTTCTGAAAGTCTGTACTGCACATACGAGTTAAACCTGGATGAAGTGACATCCTCCATCTGTCACCTGTCCTGAAAGGCAATCCTGCCCATAATACTGGGCCTGCCTCGAAGACAACTCCGGTCCGAGTTCCAAGTCTGCTTGGAACCTATGTATGTTGTGCAGTAAAAAGAATCACGTTATTATCTGTTTTTTAAAACCAGATCTGAAATACATGTTATTGTCATTTTGAACAAAAACACAAGAGTAAAAATTACCAACATGTAACTGGTCCACAATCTCTTGTTTCGGTAAACCCAGACCCACCTACCTCCATGGCTACCGGTGGTCTTATGGTAAGCCCAAAGGCCCCTGATGCGGGTTCCTTTTCTCTCCTTGATTGGGAGTAGGACTGGTAGGGAGTGTGGATTCCATGTTTCTCCTGACCTCTGCTTGGGTCTTGGTCTGAAAAACCTCATCATACTGAGCCTGCCTTGTAAGACAATTCTGGCCATAATTTTGAGTCTGCCTTGAAAGACGACTGATCATATTTCCGTGCCCAGCCCCTATGGAGGTGTGGGGTGTGTTGTCGCCTACTGATGAAGTTTTGCTTGTCGTTGGTACCTTGATTGGTCCGACAGCTTTTGCTTCCTTCTTCTGGTCTTACCTGAAGAGAGGATTCGGAGGCTGGTTTCTCCAAAGTCACCCTGATAGCGCTGTTCCCTTGCCGGCACTTGTAGCGAGCGGATATTCTGCCAACTGCTGGCTCTTGAGGCCATATGCATGTGCTTCAGTATGTTCATACTTTAAATTCGAGATCAGTTACCTACGGATCACTCGCACTCCCCTCCACTGAGAGATTTGTAGGCAGCCCTGAAAACAGGTGCTACCGCAGGCCCCTGAGGATACCTGCGCTGACATGGTCTCTCCAGCGGACCTAAATGAGGTTCTTGCTTTGGGTCAGACTGAAACTGACCGTGGATGTTCCTCTCCTCAGAGCAGGAGACATTTGTGCAGCCCTGAAACAGGTGCCGCTGCCTGTGGGTTCTCCATACTACCCGGGCTGATAACTCCCTACTTTGGAGTATATCATTGTGGAGCACCTCTCCGTCAGGTGCTCCATGTGGGTTTTGAACATTTAAACACGTTACCCATGAAGGAGGTTATCCTCTCCATCCGGGATCCTCCTGGCCCGACTTGTTTGCGGGCTTTCTCCTTACGCTCCCTTCCTCAGAGCGAGAGATCAAACAGTGGCTAACCCTCCAATTGGGTTTGCCTAGGTACTCCTGGCCCGTTTTGTTTTCCCCATGTGTGAGGCTGCTGGCACGGCCTGCTGTAGAGGCCCATGCTGATATTGCTCCCTCCTTCGGAGCAGATCATTGTTGGAGCAACTTCTCCATAAGTTGCTCCATGTCAGAGAGTCGTCCTCAGACGCTCTCCGTTGAGGGAGGGTATCCCTCTTCCCCGGACTCATCTGAGTCAACGGGTTTGTCAGACTTGCGGGTGGTTTTTACGTCCCGCAGGACCACCACGGAGCTCCTCCTCCTGCACCAAGTCTTCTCTTGCCGGTTCTGCTGCCGGCGGTAATGTCGGGAACAAGACCGTCGCCCGCTACTGGGAATGCTGCGGTCTTCGGCAGCCGACTTCCCCGCGGACCGTCTCCTCGACATCTGGGCTCTGAAACTACTAAATGCTTCAAGCCCGAAAGAACGCAGGTAAGTAGTTCAACTTTCCTTACCTGCCCATCCCGACGGCTGGGAGGATGCAGTGCCTCTGCCAGTCCGTCGTGCGCGTTGCGTTCAGACGTTATGTCGCGCACGCAGACGGACGGCCCTTCTTCACGTAGTCACTCACGTGACTCCGAAGTAAAATCTCTTATTATGTATCTATACACAGCAAATGGATCAATTGTAATCATGCATCGTAATTCTGCTGACTGGTTAGCATGCAACAAAAGCTTTTCACTGTACCTCAGTGGTACACGTGCCAATAAACTAAACTGAACCTGAATTGAAGTCATAAATAAAAGTACTTTTTATTATAATCACCGTTGTACTTACAAAATGTAGTCCATTTTTAATTTGCAAGTTGCAAGATCCTCTAAACTCTACTCCATTTTATTGAGTGTTGATAGCCAGGCAAGCAATAGCTAAGACGTAGTGACTACTTCTTTGCTGTGGCATATATTAATCGTCCAACATACCAAGTAGGAATTGATTTTAATATCTCTTCACAAAACAGCAACTTCAGATGGTGAGACTCCCTCACTATAGCAAAAGACCATTAGTTTAAATTATACGAAAGCGCTGAACAGCGACTTAATAACCTTGATAACTGATAAACTGCCAGAATAACAGTACGAGATAGACACAAAATGCTGGAGTAACTCAGAGAGTCAGGCAGCATCTCTGGAAAGAATGAATGGGTGAAGTTTCAGGTCGAGACCCTTCTTCAGACTGATGTCAGGGGAGGGGGAGGGACAAAGATAGAATGTAGTTGGAGACAGTAAGTTGTCACAGCTTAAGGATAAGGGGGAAATCCTTTAAGACCGAGATGAGAAAAACATTTTTCACACAGAGAGTGGTGAATCTCTGGAACTCTCTGCCACAGAGGGTAGTTGAGGCCAGTTCATTGGCTATATTTAAGAGGGAGTTAGATGTGGCCCTTGTGGCTAAAGGGATCAGGGGGTATGGAAAGAAGGCAGGTACGGGATACCGAGTTGGATGATCAGCCATGATCATATTGAATGGCGGTGCAGGCTCGAAGGGCCGAATGGCCTACTCCTGCACCTATTTTCTATGTAAGTAAGACTAGTGGGAGAACTGGGAAGGGAGATTTTCTACATCGGCGAGACCAAGCGCAGGCTCGGCGATCGTTTCGCTGAACACCTCCGCTCAGTCCGTCTTAATCTACCTAATCTTCCCCTCAACTCCCCCTCCCATTCCTAATCTGACCTTTCTGCCCTGGGCCTCCACCATTACCAGCGCAATTGGAGGAACAGCACCTCATAATTCGCTTGGGTAGTTTATACCCTAGCGGTATGAACATTGACTTCTCTAACTTCACATAGCCCTTGCTTTCTCTCTCCATCCCCCTTCCCAGTTCTCCCATCAGTCTTACTGTCTCCAACTACATTCTATCTGTGTCCTGCCCCCTCCCGACATCAGTCTGAAGAAGGGTCTCGACCCAAAATGTCACCCATTCCTTCTCTCGAGATGCTACCTGACTCGCTGAGTTAATCCAGTATTTTGTGTCTACCTCCGATTTAAACCAGCATCTGTTGTGTCTACCTTCGATTTAAACCAGTTCTTTCCTAAATAGAATAACAGTATAACTTTGTCTGGTCATTTCCTCACATGCTACAAAACAGACTGATAGAGAAAATTAAACAGAATTTTGTAGCTTACCTGTGTACAGCAGCGCTTTAGATTGCAAGTGCAGTTTACGGATCTTTCAGCATCTTTACGTTCGAAGATACGAACACGTGCACAGGTCATCATACTCTCAAAATACCAGTACACCGGACCTTTCTCATCAACCTTGAATAAAGATAAAAATAAGATAGCCAAAATGAAGGAATGTTTTACCAGATATTGACACGAAACAACATTATGCTACATACATAACTGTGCCATATTTTGCATCCAAACATTTCACAATTACAAACATGCAGCAACATTTCTGGAAGACAGTTGCTGTATCAGGCAGGCAAATTAAATTGGAATAATGCAATGACTATAACCAATGCTCGTTATCCATGGGATAACGTTGCAGTGTTTACCTTTGAACAGCACCACTGCATCGGCCTTCAAAGGAATCAAACAAGGCTCCAATATATATTGTTTCTCTGAAGGAGGCATCACAAGACATTTGTAAAACTATTTGGAGTGGCTGCAAAAGCATCTTGCTAAAGTCGGATAAGTATTTACTGATAAGATATGAGGTATACAATTAAATATCTGATGTGGTTTCGTGCAGAACCGACCAATCTTTTTTTTGAGACTGCAACAAAGATCTTAACGTAAGTAAAAATGTAATGTACAGTAATTTTAGAACTTTGACACATTTACTTTTAAAGGTTGTTACAGAAAATAATAACAAGCAGATATCAGTGCATACATAACTAGTTACTAAATAGCATCAAGGGTGAGATCGTCACTAGTCCTAAAGATAATAATAATAATAATTTTTTTTATTTATGGGCGCCTATCAAGAGTCTCAAGGACACCTTACAAAAATTGAGCATGTAGAGGAAAAACATGTAAGGGGAATGAAATAAATAGTAGAGACATGACTAGTACACAAAGTAAAGACAGAATTCAATACAAAACACAGTACGAGGCAATTAATGCACAGATGAAAAGGGACGGGGACGTGGGGCTAAGGATTGGCAGAGGTGAAGAGATGGGTCTTGAGGCGGGACTGGAAGATGGTGAGGGACACGGAATTGCGGATCAGTTGGGGGAGGGAGTTCCGGAGCCTGGGAGCTGCCCTGGAGAAGGCTCTGTCCCCAAAACTGCGGAGGTTGGACTTGTGGATGGAGAGGAGACCGGCTGATGTGGATCTGAGGGACCGTGAGGGTTGGTAGGGGGAGAGGAGGTCAATGAGATATGGGGGGGCCAGATGGTGGAGGGCTTTGTAGGTGAGGATCAGGATTTTGTAGGTGATCCGGTGGGAGATGGGAAGCCAGTGAAGTTGTTTGAGGACTGGAGTGATGTGATGCCAGGATTTGGTATGGGTGATGAGTTGGGCGGCTGCGTTCTGGACCAGTTGGAGTCGGTTGATGTAGGTGGAGCTGATGCCAAGGAGAAGTGAGTTGCAATAGTCCAGTCGGGAGGAGATGAAGGCATGGATGAGTCTTTCAGCAGCGGGCGGTGTGAGAGAGGGTCTGAGTTTGGCGATGTTGCGGAGATGAAAGAAGGAGGTTTTAATGACATGGCGGATGTGAGGCTCAAGGGAGAGGGTGGAATCAAAGATCACGCCAAGGTTGCGGGCCTGGGGAGATGGGGAGACAGTGGTGCCGTCGATGGTGAGAGTGGGGTTATTGATTTTGCTGAGTGTGGCTTTGGAGCCTATGAGGAGGAATTCTGTCTTATCGCTGTTGAGTTTGAGGAAATTATGTTGCATCCAGGTTTTTATAGCTGACAAACAGGAGTTGATATGGGAGAGGGGGGGGATTTGGTGCCAAGGTAAATCTGGGTGTCATCAGCGTAACAGTGGAAGTCCAGATTGAAGTGGCGGAGTATCTGACCAAGGGGGAGGATGTAGATGATGAAGAGGAGGGGGCCGAGTACGGAGCTTTGGGGAACGCCTTGAGTGACTGCGGCTGTAGCAGAGGTGTGGTTGTGGAGAGAGATGAAGTGGGATCTGTTGGAAAGGTAGGAACTGAGCCAGCTGAGTGCTAAGCCTTCAATGCCGAGGTCTTTGAGTCTGGTGAGCAGGATGTTATGGTTCACTGTATCGAAGGCTGCGCTCAGGTCGAGGAGGATGAGGATGTTGAGGGAACCAGTGTCAGCAGAGGTGAGGAGGTCGTTGAGGACTTTGAGGAGAGCAGTTTCTGTGCTATGGAGGGGGCGAAAGCCAGATTGGAGGGGTTCAAGTAGGTTATACGCAAGGAGGTGGGAATGAAGTTGCGACGCAACGATACGCTCCAGGGTTTTTGAAAGAAAGGGGAGGTTTGAGATTGGGCGGTAGTTAATGAGAGAGGAGGGATCAAGACCAGGTTTCTTTAAGATTGGTGTAACGGCAGCAGTTTTGAAAGCGGAGGGGACAATTCTTTGGGACAATGAGGAGTTGAAGAGATTAGTGAGGTAGGGGCAGAGAACGGGGAGGCAGGACTTCAACAGGGGAGTGGGGAGAGGGTCGAGGGAGCAGGTAGTGGGTTTGGAAGAGCTGATGAGTTTGGAGATTTCAATAGGGGTGACCAGGTCAAACTGGGAGAGGAAGCAGTGTGGAGGAGGGGTAAGGAGGTCAGTGGAGATGTTGAAAGGAGGGGCCTTGGTAGGTGGTGGAGTAGATGCTGGGGAGTCGGGTACAGGGGATAATGATTGATAGATGGTGCTGATTTTATCAGCAAAAAAGTGGAGGAATGAGTTGCAGAGATCCGGAGTAGAGGTAGGGAGAGTGTTGGCTCGAGGCTTGAGGAGGTTGCCCACTGTGGAGAAGAGGCTTCTGTGGTTTAGGCAGGTGGAGGTAGGCAGATTTTGCAGCAATGAGAGCATGGTTAGTCAGCAGATTCTACAGTGAACTAGTTTGGGATCTCTTTGATTTAATACTTCAGGGCTCGAAATTAGCGGTTCCCCGGGTGCCAATGGCAACCTACAGTTCCGCCGGGCAACCTGAAAGCCATGCCATTTTGCCCAGCTTGGCAAGCACCTATCGTTTAACTCTAAGCGGGCCCCCTCTCTATCTCTCTGTCACTCTCCGTCTCCATTTCCGCCCAACATCCGTATCCGTGTCCGGGTCTCCGCTCACTCCTCATCCGCCGGCACGGCAGGCCGCCTTATACATGCGCACTGTCACGGTCTGCACATGCGCACTGCCACGGCAACTGATCGGCGTCGGCCACTTTCTCCCTCCCTTTGCATTGTGGGAGATCTGGCCGCCATTGCTGTCCGGTCGCCGCCTCACCGCGACCGCTGAAAATCAATGCAGAATGACTCCCTGGAGCTGGAGTAACTCCCTGGATTAACTCTTGCTTCTTGGTTTCTTGGTCCTCCAAAAATATTAGAAATTGAATTTAAACTGGAATTGACCCACCACAACCAATCTCCAAACTCTGAAAAATAACAGCCCATTGCATTTTATCTGTTTATTTATTGTGTATATATATGGGCTATGGTATATAGACACACTGAACTTTTATCTCCTGTTCTGTATTATGTTTACATATTCTGTTGTGCTGCAGCAAGCAGGAATTTCATTGTCCTATCTGGGACACATGACAATAAAACTCTCTTGACTCTTTACTTGGACTTAAGCAAAAAAGGGTTATTGGGAAAAAAGAGCTATCTTAAATTAAGTTGCCTCTGGTTGGGTACCTATGGTAGGGTGAAGACTATTCCATGCTTTAATTGTGCGGGGGAACTCCATGGAGCAGCCAGCATCTTTGGATAGAGGAAATTGGGTGACGTTTCGGGTAGCGACCCTTCTTTAGATTTCCTCTGGTTTTAGTGTTTTTAGTTTAATTTACCCGTACACTAGTTCTATCCAACTCATTGGCAACATAATTCAAGAGTCAAGAGTGTTTTATTCTCTCACGTCCCAGTTAGAACAATGAAATCCTTACTTGGAGCAGCACAACAGAATATGTATACATAGTACTCTGTAAACAATGTTATAAACGAGAAAACAAAACTCCATACAGACAGCATACATATTCAGGATCAATTCCGGGTCTCTGGCAATTTTAGGCAGCAACTTTATGGCCAATGGACTGCCCCGTAGTCTTGAACTGAATTAAAACATACAGTAGCTGTAAAGGGGGACATAGCGTCACTTAGAGATTTAAGACTCAAAATGGATAGTTTCTTTTTTTTTTAGAAACCATAGCTATCAACGTATAATTTTTTGTGTGTTGGAAAATAAAATATAGTGGCACAGCTGGTGGACTTGCTGCCTTACACGCCAGAGATCTGTGTTCGATCCTATTCTCAGGCACTATCTGTGTTGAATTTGCACATTCTCCCTGCAAGCGTGTGGGTTTCCTCCCACATCCCAAAGACGCATTGGCTTTGTAGGTTAAATTGTCTCTGTAAAATAGCCCCTAATGTCTAGAGAGTGGGTGAGGAAAGTGGGATAACAGAACTGGTGTGAATGGGTAGTCAAAAATGCTGGAGAAACTCAGCAGGTGAGGCAGCATCTATGGAGCGAAGAAAATAGGCGACGTTTTGGGTCGAGACCCTTCTTCAGACTGAAGTGAGGGTGCGGGGTGGGATGAAGAAAGGAAGAGGCGGAGACAGTGGGTTGAGGGAGACTTGGGAAGCGGAGGAGAAAGCAGGGACTACCTGAAATTGGAGGTCAATGTTCATATCGCTGGGGTGTAAACTGCCCAAGCGAAATATGAGGTGTTGCTCCTCCAATTTACGGTGGTCTCACTCTGGCCATGGAGGAGGCCCAGGACAGAATGGTTGGATTTGGAATGGGAGGGGGAGTTGAAGTGCTGAGCCACCGGGAGATCAGGTTGGTTACTGCGAACAGAGCGGAGATATTGGGCGAAGCGATGGCCAAGCCTACGTTTGGTTTCACCGATGTAGGGCATCTGACACCTAGAGCAGCGGATGCAATAGATGAGGTTGGAGGAGGTGCAGGAGCTGCTTGTGTCCTTGAATGGAGTCAAGGGGGAGGTAAAGCGACAAGTGGAGCATTTCCTGCAGTTGCAAGGGAAAGTGCCAGGAGAGAGGGTGGTTTGGGTGGGAAAGGACAAATTGACCAAGGAGTTACGGAGGGAGCGGTCTCTGCAATAAGCCGACAGGGGAGGAGATGGGAAGATGTGGCCAGTGGTGGGATCCCGTTGATAGGCAAGGCTGGAGAAAATCAGCGGGTGAGGCAGCATCTATGGAGCGAAGGAATAGGCGACGTTTCGGGTCGAGATCCTTCTTCAGACTGATGTCGGGAGGGGTGGGGGGCGGGAATAAGGAAGATGCGGAGACAGCAGGCTGTGGGAGAGCTGGGAATGGGAGGGGAAGGAGGGAGAAAGCAAGGACTACCTGAAATTGGAGAAGCCAATGTTCATACCGCTGGGGTGTAAACTACCCAAGCAAAACATTAGGTGCTGTTCCTCCAATTTGCGGTGGGCCTCACTCTGGCCATGGAGGAGGCCCAGGACAGAAAGGTCGGATTCGGAATGGGAGGGGGAATTGAAGTGCTGAGCCACCGGGAGATCAGGTTGGTTATTACAAACTGAGTGGAGGTGTTGTGTGAAGCGATCGCCAAGCCTGCGCTTGGTCTCACCGAGGTTGATCATGCACTGAATAAACCAACCAGAATTTTGTTTGGAAGTGGAACGAGATAATAGGAATTGCATCCATTGCAACGTGTAAAAAGAGATGAGATACTGTATTGTAATTTTGCTGCAAGTCATTGTGGTATATACACATGTCTTGATTGGTGAATATGTTTAGTTTGCAACTTTATTTGAAGCAGAAATAATATGTGAATGCTTCATTGACCATAATTCCGACTGGTAACTACGCACTTCGTCCTTCAAATTATCGCACGCGTCATGCAAGCCGTCTTAAATGACAACCTAAATTGTCATTTGGCAACCTAAAAAGCTGCCGAGGTTTCCCGGCTGGCAACAGGGAAAAAAAGTTTAGTGAGAGCCCTGTACTTGAACAAATTATTGACCAAGATTCACGAACAGCCTAAATCTTCTGTTAATAAATTAAATAATGGCAGCAAAACTAAAAGGGAAGATTAAAATATTCCTGTGAAGCGAGAAAAAATGTTACATATAAAATCCAATGAAGTACCAAAATAAAAGCATCACAAACTCACACTGACATGTCAAGACATGGGGTGGAATGACACTTCAAAGATTCCTTACATCTAGGGGTGTTACTACATACATTCTGCGTAAACTAATTTAGTTAATACTGCCTGATTAAACAACCCTAATTATCAATTCAATAATGAACCAAAATATCATTATTTAATAACTATACTCACAGTAACGACAAGGTCAGTCCTCAAGATTACTTTGGCTTCAGGAAGTTTACCATGTCCACAAGAGAACTTCCTTCACCATACTGCCTGCCATATGACAAGTTGTTGGCGGACAACCCAGGGATTGAATGGAAATTAACTTTTTTTTTTAAATGCTCCTGATCCACAAAGATAAGGGTATATTTTGTTCATATCATATGTTTTTTTCCAGTTTGCTTGTCGGCGTTTCTTATGCGTGCAAACACTTAAGCTACTGTATCCGCTTTATCAAAATAAAAATACAGGAAGACTGCTTCGAGGCAATAAGTCCCTGGGAAAATGGTTTCCCTGCAACTCTACAATTAGCCACCTGCTGCCTTTTTTTCCCTTTCACCCATTCCATAATCCATTCAGATTCCCTGAGTCTAATAACGTATGCATTTCAATCCCCAAAATTTAGTTGTCTACCTTGATCCCATATAAAACCCAGCACACTATTCTCAGCACCTTGGAATTAAACATGGTCTCCAGATGAATGCTCAGCTACAAAATCCAAGCCAGTACCATGAACACCTACTTCTGCCTCAATCTCATCTTTCACCAACTGTCTTAATTCACTTGTCAACAAAACATCTCAAAACGTCATCCATGCCAATGTTAGCGCAATAATTTCATTGTCCTATACAGGGACACATGACAATAAACTCACTTGAACTTGAACCATGACTATATCTCATCACATTATTGTCCAGTCTGCTTCCATAAATTTGTGGTGATCTAAGCTTCCAAATCCCATGTATAGAACACGGAGGAAACCCATGCGGTCACAGGGAGAACGTTCAAATTCTACACAAATACACCCTAGGTCAGGATCAAACTTGGGTCTCTGGCAGCAAGGCAGCAGCTTTACCAGTGGCTCAAATATTGGCAAGTGTTGGCCATGTTATGTAAAAACAACAAAACATATTCTGAATAATGTTAATTCTGAGTCACATATCATGGAGATATTTAATATAATTTGCTTCTTACCTCAGAGGGTACCTCAGAGAGCTTTGGTGAACTTACAGGAGTCGATTGTCCTGTTTGCACATCAGTGGATCCAGACTCTTTTGGACTAAGTGGAGATTGTGATTCAGACAAAGAGGGGCTTCTATTAGCATGATAGGATTCGAAGTGAGGTGCGATGTAAACTGGCTCAGGGTCCACCTCCCCCTCCTCACGAACCCACAGAGGATATGAGCGCACAGGTTGTTCTGGCTCAGGAACTGCTGCAGGGTTGAGGAAAAAAAAATGGAGGAAGGTTATCTTTTACCCTTTCAGTGTGCACACTGGTCGTTTATTAATAATGAGTTGGCTGCACAAACATTTGGTATGGTTTCTCCTTGTCTTAATGCAATAGGGATCCGAGGATCTAAAGGCATAATTATTAACAGTACTAATCTCCATCCTACCAGAAAAAGGATATGAAACCAATAATAGATATTACAACAAATATGAGTAATATTTTACATTAGTCCTGACTGCCTATTGTTTCACCCCTTAAAAATATCCAAAATGCTAGCATTTATAAATTTCTAATCTTCCGATACAATTTTGTTTCATTATCGATTTGCCATACAGTTTTCTGATGGTCTTCATTTCACATCTATTTTAATTTTACAAATGAAACTGAACCTATTACATATTTCAAATGCCCAGTCAGCATTAGGAATGTAAAATTCTTCATAATTTTGCGCCGATCTACAATTAAAGCTGTTACATACACTACATTGCACTTCAGTAATAAAGGTAAAGAGGAACAACTATATATTCTGTCTCTATCAAAGCACTGAAAATAATCTGTTTTTCTTAAAATCTATTTTCTTAAGCATCACAAGAAAGGACTGTCGAGTCAGTGATTTAGCAATTCATCAGAAGTACTACGACTCTAATTATGCAGTCTTCAACAATCCTGTGACATAAAAATTCTGTGGTACATGAGTATTGGCCACAAGCCAAATCTGGTTCAACATTCTTTCATGCAGTCCTCAACCTACTACCCCCATTTCTTATTCCACAGATGCTGCCTGATCTGCTGAGCTTTTCCAATGGTTTCTGTTTTTAGTTCCGATTTGCAGCAATAAGTTTTTTTTAATTTTCATGGACCACTTATTCTTTGTACCTATACAGGGGCAGACCTCAAGCCCATTCTGTAAATTTCCAGGATACCTGGAATTTTGATTGATAAAATAATTATTAGCCTATCCTCAGGATGCAGCCACTTGAAACTTTGTTGACTGACTCAATTGAAAGATTGAGGCTAATGCTTCAAACTACAGTGCCGTCCATAATGTTTGGGACAAAGACCCATCATTTATTTATTTGCCTCTGTACTCTACAATTTTAGATTTGTAATAGGAAAAAAAATCACTTGTGGTTAAAGTGCACATTGTCAGATTTTAATAAATTTTGGAATGTGCAGTTCTTAAAAGTATAAAATGATCTACAATTTTAAATATCACTAGACCAAGTGCAGACCCGTTGAGTCTGTTCCCCCAATGTGCGGTTGAGGGGGGGGGGGGGGGAGGTATGCGGTGTCACACACATTAACCACTCCCCCCACACACACTAACTACCCCCCCGCACACCCGTTGATATATTAATATTATTAATTTGCTCCTTTTATCCCATAATCGGCCTATCTACTGACGCATAGCCCCCAACTCGCAAGCGCGTCTAGAGAGGGAGGGGGGGTAGGGGGTAGAGAGTGAGGGCAGAGAGAGAAGGGGGGGAGGGGGAGAGAGAGGGAGAGGGGGGGAGAGGGGGACAGGGAGGGGGGGACAGGGAGGGGGGGGGGACAGGGAGGGGGGGGGGGGGGCAGGGAGGGGGGGACAGGGAGGAGGGGGGACAGGGAGGGGGAGGACAGGGTGGGGGAGGACAGGGAGGGGGGGGACAGGGAGGGGGGGGACAGGGAGGGGGGGGACAGGGAGGGGGGGGACAGGAAGGGGGGACAGGAAGGGGGGGACAGGAAGGGGGGGGACAGGAAGGGGGGGGACCAGGAGGGGGGGGACAGGAAGGGGGGGGGACCAGGAGGGGGGGGGGACCAGGAGGGGGGGGGGACCAGGAGGGGGGGGGGACCAGGAGGGGGGGGGGGGGAACCAGGAGGGGGGGGGGAACCAGGAGGGGGGGGGAACCAGGGAGGGGGGGGGGAACCAGGGAGGGGGGGAACAGGGAGGACAGGGAGGGAGGGGGGGGGGACAGGGAGGGAGGGGGGGGGACAGGGAGGGGGGGGGACAGGGAGGGGGGGAGACAGTGAGGGGGGGGCAGGGAGGGGGGGGGACAGGGAGGGGGGGGGGGCAGGGAGGGGGGGGACAGGGAGGGGGGGGCAGGGAGGGGGGGGGGACAGGGAGGGGGGGGGGGGAGGGGGGGGGGAACAGGGAGGGGGGGGGAACAGGGAGGGGGGGGGGAACAGGGAGGGGGGGGGGACAGGGAGGGGGGGGTGGAGGACAGGGAGGGGGGGGGGTGGAGGACAGGGAGGGGGGGTGGAGGACAGGGAGGGGGGGTGGAGGACAGGGAGGGGGGGTGGAGCAGGGAGGGGGGGTGAAGCAGGAAGGGGGGGAGCAGGGAGGGGGGGGGAGACAGGAGGGGGGGGGAACAGGGAGGGGGGGGAACAGGGAGGGGGGGGAACAGGGAGGGGGGGGAACAGGGAGGGGGGGGGAACAGGGAGGGGGGGGAACAGGGAGGGGGGGGGAACAGGGAGGGGGGGGAAAGGGAGGGGGGGGGAAAGGGGGAAGGGGGGGGGGACAGGGAGGGGGGGGAAATAGTGGCGGGGGGAACAGGGAGGGGGGGGAGCAGGGAGGGGGGAACGGCCTTGCGGGGCTGGTCCCGACATCACGCGGGGCTCCAAAAATCTTGCACTGTCCGAAACACCCGCACGCCAACGGCCTGTCGGCCCACAGGCGCGTTGAGGGCATACGCAGCGTCTTGACGTCGTACGCCTAGCGCGTGGCGTGATGACGTCACCGGTCGACGCCGTGCGACGTCCAAATTCAGTCGGCCCGCCTCCCGCCCAGCTGATTGGTGAGTATGATGTCGGGACCATGCGCCTCCGCGGTTCGAATTGGGACCGGCCCCGCGCGGCCGTACGCCTCAAGCGACTAGGTACTAACCATATTCAACCACCTTCTTCCTTTTCTTCTTTTTGGCTTTTGGTTTCCAGTCCTCATCGTCTGCCAAAGCATCGTAGAATATTAAATCGTCCCTGAGAGATTTAGTCAGCTGCTTCCTACGCTTTGAAAATGACTTCAGCACAAACACTTTCCGCTTAGGACATTTACAGCTGAACATACATTCTGGCTTTCGACAATGTTTGGGCGGCTGTTTGACGTGTGAGAGACTGGAACAAATACAGCCCAATCGACAGAATTCATTCTTACAGAGTGGCGCCTGCCTAGGTATCACTTTATGTTTCTTTGTCGATAGTGATCCCTAGGAGATTGTGACAAAATAAATCTTTATTAATACAAAATGCAATAATAAATTACGATTTATTAGGTCAGATGAGCATGAAATGAATTTTATAGGAAATAATGTCAGTACAACTTTCTGAAACCTATCCGCTTTAGAGCCTCTTCCTTTTCTGTTCTTATATAAAAATAATTTCAGAAAAAGGTGTGGAATTTCTTGTTGAATTGCTCTCTCCTGCTCGGGCAACCACAACTGTCCCCTGGCTGGAGAATTGTGCAAGAAGCTGCATTTCAATGAAAGTGCATAAATCCATCAGTAGCAGTGGACACAATAGTCATAGTATTTGAAATCCCAAGGAGGTATGGTTCTCAGGAGCATCAATGAACGACACTGAGTTATTAATTAATTGTTGTCATATTTAAGCTTTCCTGTTGTAAAGAGCCAATTGTAATGCATGATGGGATTTCGACAACTCCCATCATGACAAGGGTTTTTTTTTTAAACTTAAGTTGAATAGTTCACAGCTCTCTTACAAGTTTTTTTTAATGTAAGTTGAAGAGGTTAATCAGATAAGAAGGGGCCCAGAGGATGCCATTGGGATGACTGGCTTTTGGCAAAGAGTGAAAAACAACTTTTGGACATATTTGGAGGTGGCTGATGGTTTTTGTACATCACATCATGCAATTGGTTTTATTTCTGTACGTATATAAACTCGGGTTTGCTGGTATTTCTTTGTGTGTGCTGCTGGAGATTCAGACGTGAAATTGTTGCCTCTGGGTCTCTAGGTCCACACCCGTCAGACGTTAAATTAAAGCTTTGTATGGTCTTAAGAATTTGTACTTTGTCTATCTTTTTAAGTGAACTTTTTCAACACCAGATCATTGAAGAGCCGCTGTTAAGACGACAAAAAGCGTAATCATATAGAGAGGACTTAAGGACTGGTTGAAAGACCAGAACTGTAAAGCGATGGAGAGATTTTGGGAGGTAATCCTAGAGTTTAAAGCATAGGCAGTAAAAGCCAATAAAAATTAGGGATGTAACAGAGCCAGAATTGTAAAGGTGAAGTTATCCCGTAGGTCATAGATGAATTTGAAAAACGGAATTAAAAAAATATCAAAAAGCAACTAGTCGATGGGAGTTAGGACATCAGCAACACAACTTTGGATGCTTTCATGTTGACTGAGGGTAACACTTGGGAAGCTGGCCAAGGATGCATTGGAATAGTTAAAATTCTGAAATATATAAGGAATGGGTATAAGGCATGGGTATTTTATCAAAATACTTACCGTGAAACTGACATTGGTGCAGAGATCGAAACAGCAAATTTAGATTAACCAAGCTGGAAGATAAACTTATCATCAAACAAAATTTCAGGTTGCAAATGGTCTGGATCTGCCTCTGGTAATTCACATGCCAGGGGATGAAGATAATTGCCATAGAATAGGGCCTGCAAAACTGATTGAAAACTCTTGTCCTCTTAATATTTAGCTAAGAGGGAATTTTTGCTCAGGCCACACCTTTGGAGGCAGTGAGGATTTGCTGCAAGAGACAGTTAGAGCTCTTTGGGGCTAATGGAATCAAGGGATATGGGGAACAAGCAGGAAAGGGTACTGATTTTGGATAAACCATAATCACATTAAATGGTGGTGCTGGCTCGAAGTGGCCTGCATCCTGGCGACTTAGATTATTTGCACTGCCTTTGTGGCCACATTCTATCAACATATCCTGGATTTGACGATATCTGAAGGATAGAACACCAGATGTAATGGCACTCCCAAAAGGGAGATCAACACCAGGGTGGCGCCACCGCCATTGGCTGCCTCGCCAACAGTCTGTCTGTCCTTTCTTCGTGTTTTGTTATTTTTTAGTATGTGTTAAAAGTATGTTTTAATGTTCCTTGGTTTGTTTTATGTGTGGGGGTGGGGGGAAACTTTTTTTCAATCTCTTACCTCGACGGAGACGCAAGTATTTTCTGTATCGTATCTCCGTCCTCACTGTGGCCTAACATCGTGGAGTTGGCTGCCTTTCCTGCAGACCGACAAGCGCTCCAAGCCGCAGGAGTCTGCGGGACTTTAACATCGCGGAGCATTTGTCGGGGATCTAAGCTCCAACCGCGGGGCCTGCGGACTTTAACATGGTGAAGCTCGCGATCTCTGGGAAGAAGAGGCCGACTCAGAAGCTCCATGCCGTGGAGAGAGTTTCAACCATCCCAACAAGGCAGTTTCGATCACCCCGACGGGGGCTCCGATCGTCGGCTGCTGGGGCTTTGATCACCCCAACTGCAGATGGTTTGACTGCCCCGACCGCGGGAGAATAAAGAGAAGATTGAACTTTATTGTCTTCCATCACAGTGAGGAATGTGGAATCCACTGTGATGGATGTTTATGTTAACTTTTATGTGGTTGTGCGTCTTGTGCTTTTCAGTTACTATGGCTGTATGGTAACTCAAATTTCACTGTTCCTTAGCTGGTACATGTGACAATAAACTGACCTTGAAACATTGAAAACAGGGAAATATAAAACTTAATGGGAAAATGGTGGAATACATTATTGAAGAGGTATTTGTAATAGTATAAAGCTGTCATACATGGTTTTATGATGGGGGGAAGTTCTTGACAAATTTACAATACTTCTTTCTGGGTGTAACAAAATGGATTGATAAATGCAAATTCAATAATTTTTAGTTTAGGATTTACAGAAGATAGATTCTGCAAGATGAATAAAATGTTACTTATGCTGAGAAAATGAAGTTCTGTCCATACATGGTTGCATTTCTATACTTGAAAGGGGCATGGATGAGCATTATTAAACTCATTTAAGGCCGAGATGGATTTTTAAACTATGGAGAAAATAAAGATTATGATAATCAAACAGGAAATTTGGAGTAGGTGCCAAAAAATAGATCAGATACTAGGTTGCTGAATGGAAAAACTGACTCATGAGATGTATGGCTTGCTCTTTCTCTCTCTCCCATGTCATGTTCATATTAATATTGTTTTAAAACTCAGTTAAAATATTTTCTCTTTGTGTCCCAAGGCCATATAAACTGATCTATCGTGAACAAACAGTTGTATTACAATTCTGAATTGATCTAGTCACTTTCCTTGAGGTTTGCATCCTTCAAGTGCTTTAGTAAAAAAAAACTTTCCTCAGCTATGTTCAATGTAATACAAAACCAGTACCTGTGCTGTTAGCAGAGTAACAAGGGATGCTTCTGCTCGCTCCTCTGTGATGTAAGTCCTTGGTTTCCCAACCCAGCGGGCACTATTCTCCAGATTCATTAACTTCATCTGCTTTTTGGATAACCCAGGAGGTCTCATGGGTGCAAAGGACGGCCGCAAACTGGTTTTAGCTGCTGATTTGACTGGTGTCGAGGGCGCCTTTGCATTGTTTGCAGACTTCTGCTCTTTGCTATCCGGGACAGGTCCCAATGTCATCTCAATCTGCTTGGTGTTTTTGGAAACAGAGCCAACAGAAATGGGTTGCGGAGAAACCGAAGTTCGATTGGTTGTGCGGGACCCTATACAGTCATCTTGGGATGACCGGGATTTTAATACACTATCCAACGTGCGGACGTAACTCGAACTTTTGGTTGGCATTTGATATACAACTTTTGATGTTTTGTTCACGCACAGAGCAGCACGCTGTTCAATAATTTTCTCTTCATTTTCCAGGTATTCATCCAATTTGTCACTTGAGAAAACAGAACTATTTTTTAAGGAGTACTCTGGTCTTGCACCTGGAACAGATCACAAAGCAATATTCATCCATTCTTTTTTTAGTGCACCATCCAAACAAATTATCATCAACTGAAGTATACCATTCAAACTCAGTTCCCTCACCTCTTTAGAACTATTTTTTGGCAAGTGTGCAATTTGCTAACATGCTTAATGCTACACTCGGCAAATTAGCTCTGGGAAAGCTTTGCCTTTGGATGAAGACAAACAGTACGAATTAAAATATAAATTAGGTTCTTCATGTTATCATATATATATGCAAGTTCTGAGCTCGAAGGATGCATCAACACAACCCAACAAGAGACTAAGGGCCAATAAGTAAACTGAGCAATTCCTTTTCCCCCCCCTATCAGATTGACATGGAGGAAGAGGGGTGGAGAGGTGAGGGTCGAAAAGGACAGGGTAGTCAGTATCTGAAGTCCCTCAAAAGCAGAATTGAGAGGTATACAATGATAGTTTTCAAATTTGTTGCCTCGATGCACCAACAGAAACAAAAAATCAGTCCTTGGGATTGGGTGACCTGCCCCACTGGGTTAAGAATTGAAACTTTACTCAACGATACAATGTCACTGGAATGCACCTATTTTTAAACTTACTTGTTTCGGTCTGCTTGGAAGTAGAAGATCCTGAATGTTGTCCAAGTTTTTGCTTCCAACCCTTCAATTTTGTGAAATCATTTGTTTTTCCTGTTCTTGAAACAAAGGAAACTTCTTCTGTGGAATATTCAAATATTATTTTTAAACATTTAAAGACCACCTTTACTTATATTGTTATTGCAGAACATTTTCAAATCGTGAGAGTGCATCAACATCAACGCCATAATGAAAGTAAGCGTGCAGGTACAGCGGGTGCGGCAGCATCTATGGAGCGCAGGAAATAGGCAACGTTTCGGGCCGAAACCCTTCTTCAGACTACCTTCGATTTTCCAACATCTGCAGTTCCTTCTTAAACACAAATGCAGGTACAGCGGGCAGTGAAGAATGCGAATGGCATGTTGGCCTTCATAACAAGAGGAGTTGAGTGTAGCAGCAAAGAGGACTTTCTGATGTTGTATAGGGCCCTCGTGAGACCACACCTGGAGTAATTTGTGCAGTTTTGGTCCCCTAATTTGAGGAAGGACATTATTGCTATTGAGGGAGTGAAGCGTAGGTTTACAAGGTTAATTCCCGGAATGGCGGGACAGTCATATGCTGAGAGAATGGAGCGGCTGGGCTTGTATACTCTGGAGTTTAGAAGGATGAGAGGGGATCTTATTGAAACATATAAGATTATTAAGGGTTTGGACACGCTAGAGGCTGGAAACATGTTCCTGATGTTGGGGGAGTCCAGAACCAGGGGCCACTGCTTAAGAATAAGGGGTAAGCCATTTAGAACAGAGATGAGGAAACACTTTTTCACAGAGGGTTGTGAGTCTGTGGAATTCTCTGCCTCAGAGGGCGGTGAAGGCCAGTTCTCTGGATACTTTCAAGGGAGAGCTAGATAGGGCTCTTAAAGATAGCAGAGTCAGATGATACGGGGAGAAGGCAGGAATTGATTGTCGATGATCAGCCATGATCACATTGAATGGCGGTGCTGGCTCGAAGGGTCGAATGGCCTACTCCTGTACCTATTGTCTATTGACATAAAAAAGTTTCAAAATAAACATCATTGCTGATATATTTATCAGTTATTTAAAAAAAACTGGTTTGAAACTATTGCTGTTAGGGCCAAGCAATTCCCTTAGAAGCATATTCAGTCTGTAAATGTAGATAGACAATTATTTTGCACTCCTTTCAAGAATTATTTTGCACTCCTTTATCTGAGCAAGGCAAGCAAAATAAAGAGTAACTGTGAATCACTGGACCGAGAATGCTAGTTTTTCAGCTAAATCTGCAGTAAAATGTTGTATCTTGGCTAGAATAGAGAACAAAAGGGAACTGAAAGGAAGGCAAAGTAAAGGAACAACCAGATTGAAGAGCATTTATTCTTGTTGATTTAGATAAGCCAGTGAACTCTGCTGGAGAAAATCTGAACCATAATTTATGAACACTTCAAAATATTTAAACAACTTGTGTAGAAGATCCTCCCTTGTCAGTCTACAACTCAACTCAGAAAACAACCAATTACAAGTTTCACCACTCCAAGTTTCCTTGCATCAGTTCAATATTTCTATAAATATAAATTAACCAGCTTTCGAAAAAGTATATAAGATGGCTGATGAACAATTATCCCGAACAAGGGGACTGAAATATAGGGAGGATATGAACTTTGCACTGCCAGCTAATTTTATAATTTCAGTTTCCAGTCAGTTCCAACTGGACTGTTAATTAGCTTAACATATTGAAAGGGATTTAAAAACATGACTGCAATGGACTCCATTTAAAGTTAGTTTAAACAGCTTATAGATAGCCCAGAGGTTGATGCACAACCTGGTATTGGTAAATATTGAAGAATGCCTCAGTATGGAATAGATCAGGCACTATGATTTTCTGAACAAATAACAATGTGCTCGAGGAACTTGGTGAGTCAGGCAGCATCTGTGGATGGAATGGACAGACCCTTCTTCAGACTGAGTGGGGGAGGGGGGAGGGGGTGGGGAAGAAGAAAGCTGGAAAAGCAAGATGGGTATTTGGCCATTTGATGGGAGGAGGTAACAAAGGGTAAAGGTGAAAAAGAGACAAAAATCATGTCCCTCCCAATGCATTCATGCAACTACAAGAGACCTGACACCTGTCCCTACACCTCCCCTTTTATTCCCATGCAGGGAGCCCAGCAGCCCTTCCTGGTGAGTGCATGCATCTCTTCCCATCTTGTCTACAGCATTCTGTGCTCTCAATGTGGCCTCCTTCATATTGGCAAGACCAAGCGTAGACAAGGTGATCATTTTAACACTCACATTCAGTCTGCCAAGGCCGACTAGAGTTCCCAGTTACCACCCATTTTAACTTCCCTTCCCATTATGGTTTTTCTGTCATTCGTCACCTCCATTGCTAGATTGAGGCATGCATGAAAACTGGAAAAACAGCATGTCCTAGGGTATCTTACAATCTAATTCTATGAACACTGAATTATTTAATCACATAACACCCACCCCTCTCTCTTTTACTGCATGATCATCTCCCAGCCCTAACCCACTATTTACTTTTAGTATTTCTTGTAGTCAACATTTTCAAAATTACTGTTATCATTTGTCACAAAAATGTAAAGATCCACATTAACTAGCAAAAATGTGGTTATTCTTTAACTTCTCATATCTATTCTATAACTGTTGTCACCTAATCAATGTTTTAGCCTTAGAAACAAGGACTGTTTTCAAACTCATCTCTAAATTGGAACTGTGATCTTCAGAAGATGTGCAAGCTTAATTTTTATAGCCATATTTTGGAAATATCGAACAAAAATACTGATTTAGATGGGGTTTTTTTTTTTTAAATCATGGGTCACATAATCCATGGTAATACATTTTTCGTTAATAGCTCAGATGAATGAGTGAGTTTTCCACTGAAGTGTTCTTTTCTCACCTAAAGGTTCTTGGACTTGTTTGATTGGAGAAAGATCTAAGATGTCTCTTTTAGCAGGTCTAACAATCGAAGCCGATGAAGGTGATATCACCACTCCTAAGCGTTTCAGGTTGCCTGTTGACATCAAGGAATTTGGCTTAACACCAGCTGTAGGGAGAATACATGCAGTTATTAAAAGGTTTATTAATGATAGCTTCAACTAGGTTATGGTTCACATCCTTCACATATATTGCAACAACTGGAAAACTAGCATGAAATTCATACTACTTTAATGCATCTTTCAAATGTTATTAAAATCTTTTTTTTTTAAATTTTAAATCTTTAAAAATATCATACATACACTGAACTTTTAATCTCTCGTTTATTATATTGTTTAGAGTACGATGTTTACATATTCTGTCATGCTGCTGCAAGTAAGAATTTCATTGATCTATCTGGGATATAGTACAATAAAATATCCTTGACTCTTGAACTGGTACATTAGAACAAACCTCCATTCAATGTCAAACATTCACCTCTTTCCAGCAATGGGTGCATAATAACTCTGGGGTCTAAATGACTAAGGTCCTCAAGCAGCTGCTCTTCCAGCCGTTCAATTTTCTCCTCTTCACTTTCTTGAGGATCTGCTAAAAAAATGAAAAGTACATAACACAATATGCATGATGATTATAGATGGGGAAAAAGAAAATCTAAAAACAGTTGCGAGGTATTGAACTTTGGGAGGTAAAATGTATGGGGAAAATGTGCAATTAATGGCATGACCCTGAACAACATTAATGCACAGAGGGATTTTGGGATCCAAATCCACAACTCTCCTGAAAGTGGCAATGCAAGTGGAGTGTAAAAACACATATGATATGGTTGCTTTCATTGGTTGGGGCAATGAGTACAAAAGTCAGGAAGTCATGATGCAGCTTTATAAGACTTTGGTTAGGCCGCATTTGGAGTATTGCATGCAGATCTGGTCGCCCCTTTACAGGAAGGAGTGTGGAGGCTTGCAGAGGGGATTTACCAGAATGATCACCGGATTAGGGAGTATTAGCTATAAGGAGAGGTTGGACGTACTTGAATTGTTTCTCTGGAATACCACAGGTTGCAGGAAGACAAGATTATATTAGAGGCTTAGATAGAGTAGACAGTCAGAAACATTTTAACCAGGATACTAGAGGGCATAGCTTTGTGAGAGGGGCATAGTGCAAAGATAATACACGGGGCAATTTATTTTTAAAACACGGAGGGTGGTGGGGTTGCAGTTGAGGCCATATAGAGTCGCAACTCTGTGACAAAATTTTGCTCTGACTCCATTTACACGTTTGCACATGACATCATTGTAGTGGCTGGATCTCCAACAAACCATGAGATGGAGTACAAGAAGGAGGTACAGAACTTAATAACATGGGGCTAAGATAAACATCCTCTGCCTCAACACAAGCAAAATGAAAAAGGTAGTCACTGACTTCAGGATGCGGGCTGCAAAACATGCTCGAGTATGTATCAAGGGTGCTGAAGTAAAGATGGTCGTGAGCTTCAAGTTCATAGGTGCATATATCGTAAATTTATCCAATCACTTTGATGCTAATGCCAAGAAAGCAGACCAAACCCTCCGCTTTCTCAGAAGGCCAAGGAAATTTGGCATGTCTTCAATAACTCTTACCAACTTCTACAGATGCACTATAGAAAGCATCCAATATGGATGCATCACAGATTGGTATGCCACCTGCCCTCCCCAAGACCTCAAGAAATTGCAGAGATTTGTGAATGCAGCCCAGTACATCACTCAAAACCAGCCTTGCCCCCAACCCTCCAACTCCCCATCATCAATTCCATTTCACACTACCTCTGGATAGCAGCCAACATAATCAAGGACCTGTCACATTACAGGCATTCTCTCCTCACCCCTCTGCCAGAAGATACTAAAGCTTGAAACCATTTTTCACCATATTCATGAACTCTTCTTCCCTGACATTATTAGATTCTTGAGCAAATCTTTCATATGCTAGGGATGAATCTCCAATCTATCTTGCTGTGGCCCTTTTAATCTACACTTTATCTGTTATTGTAACATTATGTCCTGCACTCAACTTTATTTTTCTCTTTGGTAGATATGATTTGCCTGGATTGCACACAAATAAAAGGTTTTATTCAGTACGCATGACAATAATAAACAATGTGAGGAGTTAGGGAACAATGTGAATTTGTTTTGATACTCAACCTAACGTCTTCATATAAGAAGTCACACTAGCAATGTGCCAGTAGTCTAGCTCTCGCCATAAGCATCTATCTGGCCTTGGAATGCATAGCACCAGCCATCAAAATTTGGCAATACCTAGTATTTGAGAGGGCACTGTTGCCCCCGCCAGGGTTTGCACGCCACTTTTTCAGCAATCAGGGCAAGTGGTACCGCTAGTGGCATGCTCTGCTATCTGATGCAAAGCTCAGAGTGACCAAGAACAACACTCGCTGTAGCAGACGGCACTCTCGGAGATACAGCTACCTGGTGCATCTGTGGCCGATACCACTGGCCGCCTGCATTCGCCTGTGCCTCACATCATCCTTGAGTGGCCCTGCATGGGAAATTGTCAGAAGATCTACTCTTTTCATTCAGAGGTCGGACCACTTCAGAGACACCCTGTACATTAACTTGACCATCCTGTGATAAGCACCAGCTTGACAATCCAGGGCCTCTTCACAACTCTGTGGAGCAATATGCTTTAGGGAGACAATACGGGAGCAGAACCAGTGCTAATACCAAGATAACCTCGAAGAGCCAGTTGGATCTAACCCAACTCAAAAACTATTTATTACCCTGTAACCAACCCATATTGTGTTTTGTTCAGTTACATCTGGTTTTGGTAATAATTTGTCATGTAGATAGATCTCTTCAAATGTAAAAAGAAAAAGAAAAAGGACGTTACTAAAACATTAAATTAAGATATGTATGGCCGATGGCATTACGGTTCAGCAGAGACTAAATAAACTTTGTGTAGCTACTACCTGTCGGATGAATGGGATTGCTCGGCTCTTCCGACACATGTTCAACCAGGTGGGATTGCAGGGCATCCTGCAAAAAACAAATCCAAGCACTGAGTTGAACAGCAAACATATCAGAACTTACATGTTGGTACACATTAGGAAAACTTCTAAAGAAATTATAGAAATTAAGATGAAGATAGACACAAAAAACTGGAGTAACTCAGTGGGACAGGAAGCATCACTGGAGAGAAGGAATGGGTGATTTTTCAGGTCGAGACCCTTCTTCAGGAAAAGTTTTGACCTTAAGAGGTGGACAAAGTAAAAGAAGACTGCTTTGAGATTTTGATTTGATTCGCTGTATCCATTGTTCAAGGTGTGGACTCTTGTACATCAGTGTTAACAAATGTAGACTGGGCAATCATTTTGCTGCATACCATCACTCAGTCCGCCTGGCCCACCTGATCTCCCGGTTGCCAATCACTTTAATTCCACTTCCCATTCCCACAGTGAGTTTTCTGTCGTAGGCGGCCTCCTTTGTCAGAGTGAGGCCAAATACAAATTGGAGGAACAGCATCTCATATTTTGCTTGGGCAGCTAACAACCCAGTGGTATAATTGATTTCTCTAACTTCAAGTAACCCTTGCATTCCCTTTCTCTCCATCCTTTCCCCACCCAAGTTGTACCAGCTTCAAAGTCATCTTGTTGAGTCTCATTGTCTATACTCGCTCTAATGTGTAAGGCCTTTCTGCTCTGCACAAGACCTTGAGCCAAGTACTTGATAAACCATGTGTAGTAAGGAACTGCGGATGCTGGTTTAAACCTGACTGTAACTCGTTTTCACCTAACACACAGCTACCAATGGCCTGTTTCCTTTATCATCGTTTTGCATATCTTTCATTCATTTGTTCCATATCTCTCTACATCACCATCTGTATCTCTTGTTTCCCTGTCCTGACTCTCAGTCTGGAGAAGGGTTTGAACCAAAACGTTGCTTATTCCTTTTCTCCAGAGATGCTGCCTGACCCACTGAGTTACTCCAGCACTTCATGTTTTATTCATGATTCCAGCATCTGCAGTTTCTTGTTTCTCCTCCTTGGCCGAATTAACACTTCCTAAAATCATATCCAGAAGTTAAAATAAATTGTGATATAATTGGTTGAAAGTGAGGAAAGGACATTCCAATTCTTTTCAAATAATTTTAAGCATATGCTCACTCTAAATCTCTCTGAAGTCTCCAACCTCCCTTCTATTGAGTATGTAAGATGGACAGTGGGATGAATGGAGAGCTCTGGAATGCCACAAGCTCAGTCTCTCAATCACCATGAAACATGCCAAGCTACAGGCTTTCAACATCATGTCTACAAACAAAACATGTCCATTCACTGAGATGCTCAAAGTGAGAATGAGATTGGGAGAGGGCTGTAACTTAATCACTATGTGCGACTTCTTCAACTTTGTGCCATTGTAGGTGCTGAGCCTAAGGTTGGAACATCACTCCAGATAGTATTGCCTATGTATTTCTCAGTGGTACAGACAGTTGGTTTGGGAGGTGCGGTCAGAGTAGCTCAGATGAGTAACTGCAGTAAATTTGAATGACACTATGCACGATAACCATCATGTACATGTGGTGGAAGAAATCACTGCTTAGGGCAATAGATGGGGTGCCTATCAAGAGAGCTACATTGTCCTTTACAGGGTGGTGTCTGAAGTTGTGGGAGCTGCACTTATCCAGGCAAGTAGAGATAATCCATTGTGCTCCTGATTTGAGACTTGTACTTGGTAGAAAGATCTTGGGACATCAATAAAATCACATGTGGTTAAAGTGCACAATGCTCATTGAAGCATGCCCAGTCTATGACCAGCTTTCTCAACTAAAGGTATTAATGCGGCTGGTCCAATTCTGTTCTCGGTCAACGGTAACCTCTAGGATGTTACAGTTTGAGAACGTTATGGTAGTAATGTCACCGAATATTAAGGATAGGTGGCTAGACAATCTGTTGTTGAAAACTGTAATTTCCTGGTACTCGTGTGGCTTGAATATTATTCTACACATATGCCTGCTTAAATATTGATTAAACATGCTGTATGCAGGTACAGATTGCTTCAGTGACTAAGTTAATAATGGTATTGGAGATTGATTATCCCCACTTATGATGGAAGGAAAGTCATTGATGGAGCAGCCGAAGATGATTGTGCGTCCTCCTCTACGTGCTGTTCTGCTTTTGCCAAATCTCTTCTGAAACTATCTCCTCTTTTTCATGGAGATTTCAGGCAAAGGCTGAGTGTTCCTTGTGGCAAGGTTGTGCATTATGCACTCAGCATATCTGAAGAACACCATGGGAATTATACTGACACCAGAATCTCATCTTGACAAACCAAATGCACACTCCATTTCACTTCTGAATGTCATTGTAAAGATGCTCTGCGACATGAAAGTGGACAGGAATCAAGAACCAAGGAAAAGAACCCAGGGTTTCAATAGTCAGACGTCCATGTGCCAGAGCAACTGAAAACAGTGCATGAACAATAAAATGAAAAAGTTTGCCTAAATCATTGAACGAGCTCTCCATACATACAATGACATCCATAATGTTTGGGACAAAGACCCATCATTTATTTATTTGCCTCGGTACTCCACAATTTGAGATTTGCAATAGAAAAAGAAATCACATGTGGTTAAAGTGCACATTGTCAGATTTTATTAAAGGCCATTTTTATACATTTTGGTTTCACCATGTAGAAATTACAGCTGTGTTTATACAAAGACCCCCCCATTTCAGGGCACCATAATGTTTGGGACACATGGCTTCACAGGTGTTTGTAATTGCTCAGGTGTGTTTAATTGCCTTCTTAATGCAGGTATAAGAGAGCTCTCAGCACATAGTCTTTCCTCCAGTCTTTCTATCACCTTTGGAACCTTTTTTTGCTGTTTAACAACATGAGGACCAAAAGTTGTGCCAATGAAAGTCAAAGAAGCCATTATGAGACTGAGAAACAAGAATACAATTGTTACAGAGGCATCAACAAAAACCTTAGGCTTACTAAAGTCAACTGTTTGGAACATCATTAAGAAGAAAGAGAGCACTGGTCAGCTTACTATCGCAAAGGGACTGGCAGGCCGAGGAAGACCTCCATAGCTGACGACAGAAGAATTCTCTCTATAATAAAGAAAAATCCCCAAACACCTGTCTGACAGATCAGAAACACTCTTCAGGAGTAAGGTGTGGATTTGTCACTGACTACTGTCCGCAGATGGGCCTCGTCAGCCTGGGAAGGCAGTCCATCAGGAGAGGGAAAACTCTGATTTAAAACCTCCACTGCCTTGTGGCCATATCCAGTCATGGAAAAGGCTCCTGGAGTAAACCTCAAGAAAATCCGGAGTCGGAGACCCTAAGGCAGTTCGTTGTTGTCTACAACCTCGCTATGGCAGCTCCTGAGATGGTGCTGGTGCCAAACTGTAACGGCCCTGCTCTTCCTTTGGATCGATCAGCGACGTGGAGAGGGGGGGATGTGCTGCATAGGCAAAAGCCTGTCCTCCATGTGACATCACCCAGCCTTGCATCTGACCACACATCACCTGCCAACTAGGATGCATCACCCATGGTCAGTCATGACCGAGGGGGGGGGGGGGGGACTACTACTACTGTTCGCTGAAAGGTTCATGAACAGAAATACAGAGGCAAGATGCAAACCACTGGTTATCTGCAAATATAGATGGCCAGGTTACAGTTTGCCAAGAAGCACTCAAAAGAGCAACCACAGTTCTGGAAAAAGGTCTTGTGGACAAATGAGACGAAGATTAACTTATATCAGAGTGATGGCAAAAGCAAAGTATGGAGGAGAGAAGGATCTGCCCAAGATCTGTGAAACACGGTGGTGGGGGTGTTATGGCCTGGGCTTGTATGGCTGCTGAAGGTACTGGCTTAAGTTGATGATACAACTGCTGATGGTAGTAGCATAATGAATTCTGGTGTACTCAGCCTATCTGCTCAAGTTCAAACAAATGTCTCAAAACACGTTGGCCGGCGGTTCATTCTACAGCAAGACAATGATCCCAAACATACTCTTAACGCTACAAAATAGTTTTTCATAGCTAAAAAATGGTCAATTCTTGAGTAGCCAAGTCAATCACCCGATCTGAACCCAATTGAGCATGCCGTTTATATGCTGAAGAGAAAACTGAAAGGGACTAGCCCCCAAAACAAGTATAAGCTAAAGATGTTTAAGAAAGAACCACAGATGCTGGTTAAATCGAAGGTAGACACAAAATGCTGGAGTAACTCAGCGGGTGAGGCAGCATCTATGGAGAGAAGGAATTGGTGACGTTTCGGGTTGAGAAGAATCTCGACCCGAAATGTCGCAAATTCCTTCTCTCCACAGATGCTGCCTCATCCGCTGAGTTGCTCCAGCATTTTGTGTTTACCATAAGCTAAAGATGGCTGCAATACAGGCCTGGCAGAGAATCATCAGAGAAGACAGGCAGCAATTGGTGATGTCCATGAATCGCAGACTTCAAGCAGTCATTGCATGCAAAGGATATGCAACAAAATACTAAACATGACTACTTTCATTTATATGACATTGCTGTGTCCCAAACATTATGGTGCCCTGAAATGAGCGGACTCTGTATAAACACTGTTGTAATTTCTACATGGTGAAACCAAAATTAAAAAAAATGGCCTTTATTAAAATCTGACAATGTGCACTTTAACCACGTGATTTTTTCTATTACATATCTCAAATTGTGGCGTACAGAGGCAAATAAATAAATTATGGGTCTTTGCTCCAAACATTTTGCTCCAAAAATGGCATTGGACTCAGAACAAGGAATACCAATTGTGACTCAAAGGAGCAAGAAACATCACATGGCTGCAGATCATCACCTACAATCTTTGCAAATCCACATAACCACTCCATAAATGGCCTGCCCAGGGAAAGGTAGATTACGTACCTAGAGTGTTTACTAACAAGAAAAGTATACCTGGATGCTATTCTTGGCACATGGGAATATTTTTGCTTTAAGAATCAGAAGACAGAGGGCTTAAATGCAATTCTTGAGATGAATCAATACTGACTCTTCAATCCACAATGATTCCATACTCTCACATTTACAAAGAGGTCCTTTGGGCTCATTGGGAAAAAAATACAAACAGGACAGTTGTCCCCATGTGTCTTAAGTCAGTTATTCCTGAAGTGACACCACCGATACAAATTCTGTTGCCAGATTTCTACATTACAAGCTTAAGGTTCCTACATTACAGAAAGCTTGCATGGTCTTGGACAATAGACAATAGGTGCAGGAGTAGGCCATTCGGCCCTTCGGGCCAGCACCGCCATTCAATGTGATCATGGCTGATCTTGAGTGGCATGCCAATTAATTTAATCAGAGATCATTAGACACGGATTCAAAAACAACTTGGTGGGCCATAAGACTGTGTATTCTTAGGGGGATGAGAAAATATTCCTAGGTACCTTTTATTTTGACAAGAGGTGCAGCCAGGTGAAACAAACCGTACAGTTGATGAGCTCTAGAGCTAAAAAAGAACCTCAACTTTCTTAGATAATAGGTGCAGGAGTAGGTCATTCAGCTCTTCGAGCCATCACCGCCATTCACTGTGGTCATGGTTGATCATCCACAATCAGTACCCCGTTCCTGCCTTCTCCCATATCCCTTCACTCCTCTATCTTTAAGAGATCTATCTCTCTTGAAAGCCTCCAGAGAATTGGCCTCCACTGCCTTCTGAGGCAGAGAATTCCAGATTCACAACTCTTGTGTGAAAAAGTTTTTTCTCATCTCCGTTCTAAATGGCTTACCCCTTATTCTTAAGCAGTGGCCCCTGGTTCTGGACTCCCCCAACATCAGGAACATGTTTCCTGCCTCTAGCGTGTCCAAACCATTAATAATCTTATATGTTTCAATAGGATCCACTCTCATCCTTCTAAATTCCAGACTATACAAGCCCAGCCGCTCCATTCTATCAACCAATGACAGTCCCGCCACCCTGGGAATTAACCTCGTGAACCTACACTGCACTCCCTCAATAGCAAGAATGTCCTTCCTCAAATTTGGAGACCAAAACTGCACACAATACTCCAGGTGTGGTCTCACTCGGGGCCCTGTACAACTGCAGAAGGACCTCTTTGCTCCTATACTCTTTTTGTTATGAAGGCCAACACGCCCTTCGCTTTCTTCACTGCCTGCTGTACCTGCATGCTTACTTTCAGTGACTGATGAACAAGGACCCAAGATCTCGCTGTACTTCCCCTTTTCCCAACTTCCCAATTCTGATAATAATCTGTTTTTGCCACCAAAGTGGATAACCTCACATTTATCCACATTAAACTGCCTGCCATGCATCTGCCCACTCACCCAACCTGTCCAAGCCACCCTGCATCCTCATAGCATCCTCCTCACAGTTCACACTGCCACCCAGCTTTGTGTCATCTGCAAATTTGCTAATGTGACTTTTAATCTTTTAATTTGCTAATGTTACTTTAAATCTACAAATTTGCTAATGTTATTTTACTTCTAGTGGACAATGATCAATTTAGACCACATGCGTGTACATTAATCTAGTAAATTAGAACACCCCATTATAATTACCTGATTGATAAACTGCCAATTACAAATTCTGATCTCCTTTAGAATGGGGAGCCAAACAGATTGAAACACCTCTCTGAAATTGCGGAAAAAACCCTAAGCTTCACTCTAACCGGTGTTTTGCTTCTTACCTTCATGCCATTGAACTTTAAGTAATTGTAACTTTTGATAAGGCATTTTTGTGAGTTTCCAGATTTATATATGAATAGGAAGGAGTTAGAGGGGTATGGGCCAAGCGCAGGCAGATGGAACTGGTGTAAATCGGGCATCTTGAACAAGTTTGGCCAAAGGGCCTGCTGTTTTCCATGCTGTATGACTATTATTAAATTATTGATCAATGCTGTATGACTATTATTAAATTAACAGTTGCTAATTTTGTCATTTTAAACTCTTCTCAATATTTTTTACCCATTTACAACTTTGCACCTTCATTTTGTTAATCGCTTCTTTTGTTCATCCCTTTGTTTTGTTAATCACATTCCCATGAAAGCTGTTACAACTCTGATCCTGATTGATCATTTATCTGAAATGTTAATTTAATTTCTCTACAAAAATGCACGGGATCTGCTAAATAATTCTGGCATTTTCGATTTTTGTTGTAATTTCCAGGATATTTACTATTTTGTTTTTGCATTAAGATTACAATATTACGTTTGTCCAAGGGCACAAAATGTTTTATATTAAATTATAAAAAATTTCCATTCTATATTTTCTACGGGCTTTATGTATAATAAACTCCTGCTTTGTGAGAATCTGCTTCATACTTCATTCTAAAGACACAAAACAAATCATTAAATGAGATACATATCCCAATACAATGTTACATAATCAAGTAGTCTCACCTGTGATGCATATGAAACAAAGGTAACACCCTCCACATCGTCCAGGTCTGGACTGGCATCATGAAATGTTTCTTCACGTTCCAGACGTTCAGAGGAAGCAAGAGAAGACCTCAAGGCAGATTGAGACGGTTCTGCAGACAAACACAGTTTTTTTCTTCGACCTCGCGTATAAGAACCCACTGTAGCATGCTGCTCCGACACGCCTGAAGACTTGCTTTCAATGTGGGGTGCAGAAGTTTGGCCAATCGAGTCAGTCCCACCATCTGGAGGTCTCCAGATCCCAGAACTGAATGTCTTGGTATTCAAACGTGCAGATTTAGAATAAACAGGTAACTCGGGTGAGTTCTCAGCAGAATCACAAAATATCCTGCTTGGAGTTCTCCAGATCCCAGAATTTAATGCCTTTTCTGTATATTTTATCTTACGAAATCTGAAACCTTCTCCAGAGGTTTTCTCAGGGGGCGTACCAGGTGAAGCTGTTGGATTATTTGAAACTGTGGAAGTACTGGTTTTATTCACGTTTTTTTCTGATGCAGAGCTACTCTCTTTGGGCCCGGAGCATACGGATTTTGAATCTACATTCTCCACTTGAGAATTTTCAGCAGAGCTAGATGAATCGGTAGTTTTTTTTGTAGAATTGGGGGACTGGAGAGCAGTTGGTATAGGTCCCCCTTTCCTCCGACAAGAAGACAGTAGCTTTTGTGGCAGTTCAGATATTTTGATGGTGCCATTTGTAAAAGTACACGGCTCCAAGTAAACTACAGGCACTTTGGTACTTTCCACACTCAGCATTTTTGCTTTAGTTACTCCTATGGGACTGATTAGTGGCTGCTTGGTAACTGCAGATGAAGTTGTATCCACTTCATTTGTGGAGCTTTTGGTCATAGTTTTATTTTGTAAATCACAATTAGTTTCACCATCCCATCCTTCTGAATCTAAAAATTCCTTCTCATCTTTACATTTTAGTCCATCACAATCAAGGATTACTGGGTTTGCTACATGGTTATCTTCATAGTCATCTGGAGGCTCTTCCTTGACAATAATTTTAAACGGCTCTGCATAGTATTCAGATGATGCAACGCTGGTTGGATTTGTTGAATATATATTCGGGAGGCATTTCAAGATGCTGCAGAGAAATAAAAACAAAGGACTGAAGCAAAATACACACTGAAAATGAAATATGGTCAAAAATCCATTACAAATATAAATTCTAATTCAACCAATGAAGCATTGCATAACACATTCAAATTAACAGAACATGACACACTATCAGAAATTTTACTGGATTGAAAAAGGGAATGTATAAACTAAAAAATTTGAGAAAAATAATAGTGATGTTCTGGAACATAACAACATTACAGAAGAGATGGGCCTGGCGATGTTGAAGCGCATAAAGATGGATAAATCCCCAGTGTCTGACCAAGTGCAACCTAGGACATTGCTGGAAATAAGAAATTGCTGTGGTCCAGGCAGAGATTTTCTACTTTTTAATTTTTTACTGGACCAAATGGGACCCGTTGGGTCCCATCCCCTCAATGCGCGGTTGCGAGGGGAGGGGGCGGCCAGTGGCGTCACCCCCACACACAATAACCAACCCCCCACACACACCAACCCCCCCCCCCCCACACACACACACACATTAACCACCTCCACACACACGCACTAACTACCCCCATTGATATTATATTAATATTATTCATTCACTCCTTTTACCCCATCCCCTGCCCTATCCACTCACGCAATAGCCCCCAACTCGCAGGCGCGGCTAGAGAGGGAGGGGGGTAGAGAGGCACTGACAAGGACACAGAAAGGGACAGAGGGACACAGACACAGAGAGGGAGGGGGGGGGGGATGATGGGGGAGGGGGTGGGGCGAGAGGAAGTGTGAGGGGGCAGAGAGGGAGCATGAGGGGGGCAGAGAGGGAGTGTGAGGGGGCATAGAAGGAGGGGGGTAGAATTTAAAGGGGTTGGGGGGGCATCATCAGAGGGGAGGGGCTGGTTCCCGAACGCAATAATCCCTCACTCCCGGATGCAAAACGCACCCGTCCCCTACCCGTTGCAGGGGGGGGGGGGGGAGGGCGGGCAGAGAGGGAGCTTGAGGGGGACAGAGAGTGAGCGTGAGGGGGGCAGAGAGGGAAGGGGGTAGTGTTCAAGGGGTTGGGGGCGAGTCGTCAGAGTGGAGGGCTGGTTCTCGAACCTCGCCTCCGGCTTCAGGCTGCAGTCAGGGCCCAAGAATGGGTTCGTCGGGGGGGGGGGGGGGGGGGGGGGGGGTGACATCACTCGCAGCGCGAGCAAGAAGACAGCAGGTTTTTTTCAAAGGTCTTACGAGCGGCGCAGCCGGGCGAAGTGACTCGCAGCGCATGAACACAACGTGCAGCCATTGCGCGTGATCACGTCATCAGCCAAGGCCAGCGGTTTTCAATTTCTGAGTTATTTGAAATATTTGAACATTTTGATTAATAACTCGAGAAATAATGCATTAATTTTTCAGATGAGGCAATTTCTGAATCCACGGGATAAAACTCTACAGGAATATGTAAAACATTTACCGTTAGAGCACACACACATCCAAGATCAGAGTTTTAAGTATATAGGATAGTCACAGGTAAGGTACTGGAGAGTGACTAATGTCACTTTATTTAATAAAGACAGAACAAGACAATGAACCTAAATCAATGATGGCAAAGTTACTGAAGGGAGTTATGAAAAACAAGATGTATCTACATTTGGTGAGACAAGGATTGATTAGGGAAGTCTGTATGGCTTTATGCCGAGGAAAAAGTTCCTCATGAATTTGATTTGAGATTTTTGAAGAGGAGACCAAGAGGATAGATGAGGAGGTGGTCTACATGGACTTCAGCAAGGCTTTTGACAAGGATCCGCATGATAGAATGGTCCACGTTTGGGCACTTGGGATTCAGGGTGAGTTAGCCAATTAGAATCAAAATTGGCTTGGTGCAAGAAAAGAGGGTGACAGGGAAGTTTTTGTTGCTAGATTGGAATCCTGTGACCAGTGGTGTGCCCCTGTTATTTGTCATAAATATTGATTGAATATGTAGTGATTGGTTATTCTGTATATGACACCAAAATTGGTGATGTGGTAGACAGTGATGAAACATAGAAAAATAGATGCAACAGTTGGCCATTCGGCCCTTCGAGCCAGCACCGCCATTCAAAATGATCATGGCTGATCATCTAAAATTAGTATCCCGTCCCTGCTTTTTCCCCCATATCCCTCGATTCCTTTAGCCCTAAGAGCTAAACCTAACTCTTTCTTGAAAACATCCAGCGAATTGGCCTCTTCTGCCTCCTGTGGCAGAGAATTCCACAGATTCACAACTCTCTGGGTTTTCTTAAGCTAAAACAGACTTTAGATCAACTGGGAAATTGAACGAAGGCATGTTAGATGGAATTTCAATCAGACAAGTGAGAAGTGTCGCTTTTGGGAGGTTGGACAGGACATACAGTGCATTCAGAAAGTATTCAGACCCCTTCACTTTTCCCACATTTTGTTACATTACAGCCTTATTTTAAAATGGATTCAATTATTATTTTTTAATCATCAATCTACGCACAATTCCCCAGAATGAAGAAGTGAAAACATGTTTAGAAATTTTTGCGAAGTAATTAAAAAATAACTGAAATATCACATTTACATAAGTATTCAGACCCTTTCCTATGACACTCAAAATTGAGCTAAGGTTCATCCTGTTTCCATTGATTATCCTTGAGATGTTTTTGCAACTTGATTGGGGAACACGTCGTAAAATAAATTGATTAGCCATGATTTGGAAAGGGATACACCTGTCTATATAAGGTTCCACAGTTGACAGTGCATGTCAGAGCAAAAACCAAACCATGAAGACGAAGGAATTGTCCGTAGACCTCCAAGACAGGATTGTGTCGAGACACACATCTGGGGAAGGGTATAAAACAATTTCTGCAGCATTACAGGTCCCGAAGAGCACAGTGGCCGCCGCCATTCTTAAATGGAAGAAATTTGGAGCCACCAGGACTCTTCATAGAGCTGGCCGCCCGACCAAACTCAACAATCGGGGGAGAAGGGACTTGGTCAGGGGAGTGACCAAGATCCCGATGGTCACTCTGACAGAGCTCCAGAATTCCTCTGTGGAGATGGGAGAACCTTCCAGAAGGACAACTATATCTGCAGCACTCCACCAATCAGGCTTCTATGGTAGAGTGGCCAGGCGGAAGCCACTCCTCAGTAAAAGCCACATGACAGCCCGCTTGGTTTGCCAAAAGGCATGAGAAACAAGATTCTATGGTCTGATGAAACCAAGATTGAACTTTTTGGCCTGAATGCCAAGCGTCACGTCCAGAGGAAACCAGGCACCGCTCATCACCTTGCCAATACCATACCTACGGTGAAGCATGGTGGTGGCAGCATCATGTTGTGCTCATCCTTTTTTCAGCGGCAAGAACTGGGAGAATAGTCAAATCAAGGGAAAGATGAATGAAGCAAAGTACAGAGAGATCCTTGATGAAAATCTGCTCCAGAGTATTCTGGATCTCAGACTGGGGCGGAGGTTCACCTTCCAACACGACAACGACCTTAAGCACACAGCCTAGACAACGCAGGAGTAGCTTTGTGACAAGTCTGTGAATGTCCTTGAGTGGCCCAGCCAGAGCCCGGACTAGAACCGCATCAAACATCTCTGGAGGGACCTGAAAATAGCAGTGCAGCAACGTTCCCCATCCAACCTGACAGAGCTTGAGAGGATCAGCAGAGAAGAATGGGAGAAATTACCCGAATACAGGTGTGCCAAGCTTGTAGCGTCATACCCTAGAAGACTTGAGGCTGTAATTGCTGCCAAGGGTGCCTCAACAAAGTACCGAGTAAAGGGTCTGAATACTTATGTAAATGTGATATTTCAGCTATTTCTTTTTAATTACTTTGCAAAATTTTCTAAACACCTGTTTTCGCTTTTTTATTATGGGGTATTGTGTGTAGATTGATGATAAAAAAAAAAGATTAATCCATTTTGGAATAAGGCTGTAACCTAACAAAATCTGGAAAATGTGAAGGGGTCTGAATACTTTCTGAATGCACTGTATACTGTGAATGGCAGGACATAGATCATATATAGTGAATAACATGCATTGTAGCACGGAAACCTTGGGGCACAAGTACATAGTCCCCTGAAAGTGGCAACTGGGCAGACACGGTATTGAACACCTTGACATGCTTGCCTTCATTGGATGGTGCACTGAGTACAAGAGTTGCACTCCATTATACAGCAAGAATAGTTCATAAGTCACAGGAGAGGAATTAGGGCATTCGGCCCATCAAGTCTATTCCGGCATTCAATCATGGCTGATCTATCTTTCCCTCTCAGCCCCATTCTCTTGCCTTCTCCCCATAACCCCTAACACTGTTACTAATCAAGAATCTGTCAATCTTCGCTGTAAAAATATCCATCAACGGCCTCCACAGCCTTCTGTAGCAATGAATTCCAGATTCACCATGCTCTAACTAAAGAAATTCCTTCTCATCTACTTTCAAGAGGTACATCCTTTAATTCTGAGGCTATGGCCTCTGGTCCTAGACTCTCCCACCAGTGGAAACATCCTCTCCACTTCAACTCTATCCAGGCTTTTCACTATTTGGTAGGTTTCAAAGAGGACCAAAGAGGAGCAAATACAAGCTGCTCTAAGAAGCCATCTTGTAGGCACTGTACAAATTCCCTTTTCCATATTGCATATTGAAACCCCCCATGACCACTGTAACATTGCTTTTCTTACATACCAATTCTATCTCTTGATATAATTTGTACCCTATATCCTGGCTACTTTTTGGAAGGCTTGGAAACAACTCCCATCAGCGTATTTTTACCCTTGCAGTTTCTCAGCTCTACCCACAAGGATTGTACATCTTCTGATCCTATGTCACTTGCTGAGGACCGAATATCATTCCTTACCAGCAGATTTACCCCACCCCTTCTGCCAACCATGTCTTTTCGATATGACGTGTAACTGTGGTTATTCAACACACAGCTCCAGCCACATCTTCATAATGCCCACAACATCGTACCAACCAATTTATAACTGCCCTATAAGCTCACCCACTTTGTTCTGTTTACTTCAAATATAACATCTATAGTTCAGTATTCACCACCCCTCTACCCACATTAGTCCAGATTTTACCTGACCTTAGTCTCTTACCTCTTAAACTTTCTATCCTGGAAACTTCAGTAACCTCTCCTGCACTCTCTTTCCTTTTAACTTCATTCATATATTTCCAGGTTGTTGACCCCACCCCCTTCACTATTTAGTTTAAAGCAAAGATCTTAGAGCGGAGCAAGATGGTCCACTCCGGCAAAATCCAATGGACTGACGTGTAGTACACAACGGAGTGTAACTTCCGCCATTTCAGTAATCCCGACCCGACTTGTGTAATCAGCGTTGCGGGAGAACAGTTTGCGTGTTTTTAAATGTTTTCAATGTTTTTTACATTTTCTTTTTAAATGGCTCATGTCCTGTGTGTGAATTGATTTTTGTATTAAACTTGCACTCTGGAATTCATCTAATCCCATTGTTCACAACTGCTTGTATGCACCCATAAATATATATATATATATATATATATATATATATTTCTTTCATTCATTCAACATATATCTCTCTCTCTCTCTCCCTCTACGAAATCCCAATATTGTGAGTAAAATATCAATGAACACAAAGGCTGGCGGGACAGGATCAAGAGTTTGATTTAGTTCAGGGGTCGGCAACCTTTTTTGCATATCGTAACTTTTAAGAAACATTTAGACAGGTACATGGATCGGACAGGTATAAAGTAGTCATAGGTTCACAACACGATGGTAGCCTGAAATTTTGCAAAATTGTCTGCAATTTGGTAATCACACACTGAGAAGCTTTGATACAAAAAATGGGAATAGATAACATTGCACTCAATAAATTCGGAAACGTATTGACATTAAGGTGTAGGAAGGAACTGCAGATGCTGGTTTAAACCGAAGATACACACAAAAAGCTGGAGTAACTCAGTGGGTCAGACAGCATCTCTGGAGAAAAGGAACAGGCAACGTTTCGGGTCGAGACCCTTCTTCTGACCCGCTGAGTTACTCCAGCTTTTCGTGTCTATCCTTGACATCAACGTGAAGATCGAAGAACTGCCCTGAGTTATGTCTGATCCAGCGTACAGAGGATTTGAGGTTTTGTTAGGGTCACATGTAATCCTTTAGCAAGGAAAACCCGTCAACCCTCTGCAAGATTAGCTCAGTCTAAAACCCCAGATAAAATATTCAGGGGGGGGGGGGGGGGGGGGGGGGGGGGGTGTAGTGTACTGGAGATGAATCGCAGAGGTGCCTCCAAAGTAATTCCGATAGTTTTAATTACCGCCGTCTTTTTTACTATTGTTAGAGCGCTTATACATTTTTAAAAAATAATTAAAGTGTGAACTCTGCAATTATAGCGGAGCAGTACGCTCTGCTTGTAGATGACGCCGCCATGACTAAAGCCGGTTACGGGAATGTCGCTGAAGGTTACCCATCAGCTACTACGGCTTTTTCCGCAGAGTGAACCAGCTTGCTCCGCTCTAAGATCTTTGGTTTAAAGCCCCATCTATGGCCCTGGTTATGCGGTTTGCCAGGACCCTGGTCCCAGCAGGTTCAAGTGGAGTTCGTCCCATCGGAACAGCTCCCTCCTATCGGGTGCTTATGTCCCAGAAATTCAAATCCACTTCTTCCACACCAATCTTTGAGCCACACGTTCAACTCTTTAATCTTCTCAACCATATCCCAATTTGTTCGTGGCTTAGGTAGCAATCCAGAGATTACCATTTTGGTTCTTCTTTTTAATTTAGTCCCTAGGTGCTCAAAGTTCCTCAACAGAACCTCGTACATTGTTACACCTACGTTATTCGTACCCACATGGACCACAACTACTGGATCTTTAAATCCAGTTATTTGATTCCCAAGCGCTCTTAAAATAACTTTATTCTTCCCCTTTCTCCTCTTTGGGTATAAAAACACCAACATTCTGGAAATTACTTATAACGTATGAAGAGTATTTTAAGAGTATGAAGAGATAAGATTCTCTGTGTGTTCTTCACTTTCAAACATAAACCAAAATGTTTTACAATCATATCATCATTTACCAGTAGATCTAATTTCTAACATTTGTTTTATACTTCAGTAAAAGTGAAATATTGTAAATGATGCACATTTTCAGCCCTTGAAATTTTTCCTGCCATTATTTTTCCATGCTTACGTCATTTACTATATTGAAGTGAAATAATTATAGGATATTCCAAATGAAATTCTGTTTGTCACAATGTAAAATATGGTCACTAGATGGCAATGATATTCAAGTATCTTAATGGTATCTCCAATTCGTCTGATTGTGAGAAGAGAATAGGAAGATGGTGCAATATCCCAGTTATCAAATTCATACATATTTTCCTCCGTTTATTTTTTGTTTCCTTGCTCTATTATACTGCATTTAAAAACTTGCAGTCAAATTCTGTTGTTCCTAACCTTACCCCGCACCTAATCCAAAGGCCTTTCTGATTTTCTCAACTCCAAACCATACATTTGCTCCTCTTCCTTGTGCAACCAATGTTTTCTATCGTCCATTGTTCTATCCAACCTTTCATTAACTATAGTTACACAAGAAAATGTAGGTGCTGCAATTCTGAGCAAAACACAAAGTGCTGGAGGAACTTGCAGATCAGGTAGCATCTGTGGAGGGAATGGACAGATGACATTTTGGGTCAGGGCCCTTCTTCAGACTTCTGAAGAAGGGTCCCAACCCAAAACATTGGCGTCTATTCCCACCACAGATGCTGCCTGACCAACAGAATTCTTCCAAAATATGTTTTTTTATTTCATTATCCCTGCCGCATAACTTCCTTATTCTACTCTTCCCAATATTCTGGCTAATATTCCTTTCTCTCACTGTTTTCTTCAGACCGGACCTTTCAATTCTTTCTCTGCTTTTATTCACACCCTTAATAACGAGCCTAGGGTTATGCTTCTAATTTTACTTTCCGACAGGTACCGCAATGACAGCCAATCACTAATACATCTCACAGCCAAAAATGATAGCAATCATACATACAACTGTATGACAAAAGATAATTAAATATCTTGCAATGCAATACAAAAGGAACACGGATAAAATGGATGAGGGAAAAATAACAAGAAAGCAGACAACCAACAAAACCGACAGTGATGGGCAACACAAGACAGAAAATATGATTATCCACTATCTCAGAGGAACATTGAGAGAAATACAAACAAAGTATGAATCTGGATGGACAGAATGTAGCCTGTAGCTTCCTCCTTAATCTATACATTTTACAAACATAGTTTTGGGACCCGGGACACATATCGCTTAATTCTGAGCGGGCCCCCTCTCTATCTTTCTCTCCCTCTCTGTCACTCTCTGCCCGCTATCCGTGTCCATGTCTCGAGTCTCTGCCCGCTGTCCATGTCTCGGGTCTCCGCCCGCTCCTCGTCCACCGGCACGGCCGGCCGCTTTGCACATGCGCACAACCACGGCCAGCACTAAAGATCCTATAGCGAGGATCTTTGGCCAGCACATCGTCGGCCGTGGTTGTGCACATGTGCCGCCCTGCACATGCGCACTGCCACTGCAACTGGTCGGCGTCGGCCACTTTCTCCCTCCCTTTGCAGGTTGGGAGATCTGGCTGCCATTGCTGTCCACTCGCCGCGACCGCTGAAAGCCAATGCAGAATCACTCCCTCGAGCTGAAGTAACTCCCTGGAGTTACTTCTTGGTTCTTGGTTTCTTGGTCCTCCAAAAATATTCGAAATGGAATCTAAACAGAATTTAAACACCACCACCAAACTCTGAAAAATAACAGCCTATTGCATTTTATCTGTTTATTTATTGTGTGTGTATATATATATATATATATATATATATATATATATATATATATATACACATATACATACATACATACATACATATATATATATATATATATATATATACATATATGGTCTATGGACACAGTGAACTTTTATCTCCTGTTCTGTATTATGTTTACATATTCTGTTGTGCTGCAGCAAGCAAGAATTTCATTGTCCTATCTTGGACACATGACAATAAAACTCTCTTGACTCCTGTCTAGAATTAAACAAAAAAGGGTTCTTGGGGAAAAAAAAGCTACCTTAAATTGGGTACTTATAGTAGGGTGAAGACTATTCCATGCTTTAATTGTGCGGCGGAACTCCATGGAGCAGACAGCATCTCTGGATAGAAGAAATTGGGTGACGTTTCGGGTAGAGACCCTTCTTTAGATTTCCTCTGGTTGTAGTGTTTTAGTTTAATTTAAACATAGTGTGGAAACAGGCCCTTCGGCCCATCGAGTCCACACTGACCATCGATCACCAGTACACTAGTTCTATCCCACACATTAGCGATGTAAGTCAAGAGTGTTTTATTCTCTCATGCCCCAATGAAATCCTTACTTGCAGCAGCACAACAGGATATGTAAACATAGTACTCTGTAAACAATGTTATAAACGAGAAAACAAAACAGTGTATATTTATATATGAATATATAACTATACACACACACACACAATTTCCCTCCTGGGATTAATAAAGTTCTATCCTATAGTATTGTGTGTGTAGGAAAGAACTGAAGATGCTGGTTTAAACTGAAGATGACACAAAAAGCTGGAGTAACTCTACAGGTCAGACAGAATCTCAGGACAAAAGGAAAATATTACGTTTTGGGTTGGGTCTGAAAAAGGTTCCTGCACACCTTTGGAATGTGGAGGGGAACAAGAGCACCCGGAGAAAATCCATGCAATCAAAGGGAAAAGGAGCAAACTTCATACAGACAGCACCCATATTCAGGATCAATTCCGGGTCTCTGGCAATTTTAGGCAGCAACTTTATGGCCAATGCACTGTCACATAGTCTTGAACTGAATTAAAACATACAGTAGCTGTAAAGGGGGACATGCATCACTTAGAGATTTAAGACTGAAAATGGATAGTTTCTTTTTTTTTAGTAACCAAAGTTGTCAACGTATGATTTTTTGTGTGTTGGAAAATAAAATATAGTGGCACAGCTGGTGGACTTGCTGCCTCACACGCCAGGGATCTGTGTTCGATCCTGTCCTCGGGCACTCTGTGTTGAATTTGCACATTCTCCCTGCAAGCATGTAGGTTTCCTTCCACATCCCAAAGACGCAATGGCTTTGTAGGTTAACTTGTCTCTGTAAAATTGCCCCTAATGTGTAGGGAGTGGGTGAGGAAAGTGGGATAACAGAACTTGTGTGAATGGGGAGACAAAAATGCTGGAGAAACTCAGCGGGTGAGGCAGCATCTATGGAGCAAAGAAAATAGGCAACGTTTTGGGTCGAGACCCTTCTTCAAACTGATGTGAGGGTGCAGGGGATGGGAAGAAGAAAGGAAAAGGCGGAGACAGTGGGCTGAGGGAGAGCTGGGAAGCGGAAGAAAAAGCAGAGACTACCTGAAATTGGAGGTCAATTTTCATACCGCTGGGGTGTAAACTGGGGAGGTAAAGCGACAAGTGTAGCACTTCCTGCGGTTGCAAGAGAAAGTGCCAGGAGAGGGGGTGGTTTGGGTGGGAAGGGACGAACGAATTGACCAGGGAGTTACGGAAGGAGCGGTCTCTGCGGAAAGCCGACAGGGGAGGAGATGGGAAGGTGTGGCCAGTGGTGGGATCCCGTTGGTAGACAAAGCTGGAGGAAATCAGCGGGTGAGGCAGCATCTATGGAGCAAAGGAACAGGCGACGTTTCGGATCGAGACCCTTCTTCAGACTGATGTCAGAGGTGGGGGGGGAGTCTGGAAAAAGAAAGGAAGAGGCGGAGACAGTAAGCTGTGGGAGAGCTGGGAATGGGAGGAGAAGGAGGGAGAAAGCAAGGACTACCTGAAATTGGAGAAGCCAATGTTCATACTGCTGGGGTGTAAACTACCCAAACAAAATATGAGGTGCTGTTCCTCCAATTTGCGGTGGGCCTCACTCTTGCCATGGAGGAGGCCCAGGACAGAAATATCAGATTCGGAATGGGAGGGGGAGTTGAAGTGCTGAACCACCGGCAGATCAGGTTGGTTATTGCGAACTGAGTGTAGGTGTTGTGCGAAGCAATTGCCAAGCCTGCACTTGGTCTCACTGAGGTTGATCACACGCTGAATAATCCAACCAGAATTTTGTTTGGAATTGGAAAGAAATAATAGAAATTGCAGTCATTGCAACATGTAAAAGGAGATGAGATACAGTATTGTCATTTTGCTACATGTCATTGTGGTATATATCATGTCTTGATTGGTAAATATGTTTAGTTTGTGACTTTATTTGAAGCAGAAATAATATGTAAATGCTTCATTGACCATAATACTGACTGGTAACTACGCACTTCGTCCGAGCACATTATCGCACGCGTCATGCAAGCCGTCTTAAATGACCACCTAAACTGTCATTTGGCAACCTAAAATGCTGCCTAGGTTGCCTGGCTGGCAACAGCGGAGAAAATTTAAGCGAGAGCCCTGTGTTAGCTTGTTTTATATCCAATTCCTTGTTTCCAATGCCCTTCTGAAATCGAGTCGAGAACATTCAAGCACATTTCAGTACAACTATGAAATAAATACACTGAGGAAAATCCAGGTTACACTAAAATTTGTCAAATATTTCTGACAGAACCTGTTCAATTTGAGCCAGACTACGTATCTGTTTAAAATAAAAACAAACTGCTGGAACTACTCAGCGTGTCATGCTACATCTTGGTAGAGGAGGGTAGTTGGCATTTTAGGTCAATGACCTTTCATAAGAATTACAAAAATTAGGAGTCCAAGATGTTGTATGTTAAAAATAAATGGGACAGATGGAGATTAACAAAGAGAATTTCTATAATAGGTTGGAGACTGAGAGAGAATGATGCAAGCAGTGGTGGTGCCAGCTGAGAGAGGTGGAGGCATAGGCTGCTTGATGACAGCATCAACAACGAGATAGCAAAGTACTTGTTGGACGGCTATAGGTGTTTCAAAGAGCAATAGCTAGTACTGGTGCCGTACAGCTCCAGTAACCTGGGTTAAATTTTGATCACTGGCGGTGTCTGGTTGAGTTTACACATTTTCCCTGCAACCATGTGAATTTCCCTGCCTTAGTCTTGTTTCATTCAACATCCAAATAATTCCCACTGATCAAGAGAATCAGTGGATCGCACAGGAGGCTGGAGTTTATTAACATGTGAGAGAGGCAAACAGATTACAGAAAATTAAGTGACGTCCTATGTTAAGAAATATGACAATTAAAGTTACAGTCAACTGGGTTGAACCAAGATATTCTGCAAAGTTGTCACCCAACCTCTGTTTGATTTTGTACAGACCACACTGCACTGCCCAAATGAGCAGTACAAGAGGATATCTATCTGCTTCATCGGAAAGGAGTGGCCCATTCCGATAATGGGTTATCAGCATGCCTGGTTCATGTTTTTATATCCACAGACTGAGCATTTTTAGCATCTGCAAATTTTGTGTCTTAAATTGCAGTTTCTTTTTCCTCTTCGTCTTCATTCACCTCCTTCTGTTTACATTCCCTCATAAAGGTCAGCTGCAATTAACAATCCTTCACGTTCTCTCAGCCACTGCCACCTGTATCATTAATCCCCTCTTGATTACAGATCAGAAATTCCTTTATTTTCACCACCACTCCCTCGTCTAACTTGCTTTATAACTTTCCCTATTTCTGATGAAATGTCATTAACATGAAACAATATCTCCCTTCACAGCTGAGCTTTAAGTATTTCTTGTTTATATTTCAGACTTCCAGAATTTCCTTCGCTCCATAGATGCTGCTGAGTTTCTCCAGCATTTTTGTGTACCTTCCAGAATCTAATGCTACTTGCTCTTCTTGTAGGGATAATTTGTTCAATAATCAAGTACCATTCCAGAATTGGATTAAAATTAATCTGCTGAATAACTTGTCAATGTAAGCAATAGATGTAATGTTGGAAGGGTGACTGAGTGTTAGCTGCTGTTGATCACATTGATAATGAACTGGGTTTGTTTCCAGATTTGTTTAATTCAAGGAATAGCAAATTTCTCATGGACATGTAAAAATACAATGACAACAGCATTACTAGTTTTCAGTAGATGAGCTCCAGTTTGCAAGCCCATGTGCACTGAGTTTGCACATTCTCCCTGCGACAGTGTGGTTTCCTCAGGATACTCTGTTTCCTCTCACATTTCAAAAAAGTGCAAGTTGGAAGGTTAATTGACCACTGTAAGTTGCCCCTATTGTAAGGATGAATGGGTCCAGTGGTAGAATATGGAGGAAGTTGATGAGAATGTGGAGAGAATACAAAATGGGATCAATGTAAGATTGGTGTTAACGACTGGTTGATGCAGGCTCACAGAACATAGAGCAGAGCTGCACAGGAACAGACCCTTTGGCTCACATTGTCCATGCCAAACATGCCAATTTAAAATAACCTGCTCTGCCTGCATATGAACCACATCACTCCACATCCATATGCCTATCCAAATGTTTATTTAATGTCATCATTGCATCTACCTCAAACACCACCCCCAGCATCATATTCCAGGTACCTACCATAAAATCATAAGTGATAGGAGCAGAATTAGGCCATTTGACCCATCAAGTCTACTCCATCATTCAATCATGGCTGATCTATCTCTCCCTCCTAACCCCATTCTCCTGCCTTCTCCCCACAACTCTGGCACCTGTACTAATCAAGAATCTATCCATCTCTGCCTTAAATATATCCACTGACGGCCTCCACAGCCTTCTGTGGCAAAGAATTCCACAGATTCACCACCCTCTGACTAAAGAAACCATTCTCTCATTAAAAAAAAAAACCCTGTATATCTCCTTTAAATTTTGGCCCCATCACCTTGAACTATGCCCTCTAGTGTTATCATTTCCACACTGAGCCAAAAAGGTTCTGACTGTCTACCCTATCTATGTCTCTCAGTTTTATATACTCCCTTCAGGTCTGGCCTCAGCCTCCATTGCTCCAGAGAAAACAATTAAATTTTCCCCAACCTCACCTTATACCTAATACCCTCTAATTCATTCAGGTTAACCTCTTCTTCACCCTCTCCACAGCCTGCCTGTAATGGGGCGACCAGAATTGCTCACAACACTCCAACTGTGGTTCAACCAAAGTCCTGTAAACTGGCAACATGACTTCCCAACTCTTCAAAGGTATTTTATGGTCACAGTATCCCTCGTTTTAACGGTGACCTCTTCAAAACAGATTTTTGTTATAGGCGACAGACCAGGCAGCCACCACTCGATGTAAAAAACACCCTTCCACCATAACCCTCTGTCCTCTTATGACTAAGCCTACCATGAGGGACTTTATCAAATGCCTTACCAAAATCCACATAGACAACATCTACTCCCCTGACCTCATTGGTCGCATGTCACCTTGTAAAAAATGTGCTTGGCAAAGACTTTGTTCCGTGCTGTGTGACTCTATGATTGTAGTTTACACCATGAGGCATTCAACAAATACAGGTTGGTAGCTACTACTTATCAGATAGCTCCTGTGGGAGCACCACACAGGAATTTCAAAATAAATAAGGTAAATTACACTGGTACCCCATCTCAAAGCAGGGCAATCAATTTCCAAATCTGCCAGAGTTCAACTTATTTGCTCCTTTATGCTTGAACCAGAGAAGCTAATTATCTTCCAAATGCATTTAAAGATCACGATGCATAATAAATCTGCAGTATCCCTTTGCCACTAAAATCTAACACATGTGGAAAGTTATTCATCCTCACATTCTTTCCTCATGTCCACTATGCAAGCCTCCAGCTTACCAAGTCTCAAAGTAAATGATTTTAAAGTATCTAATGCACTTTAAAGTATTATAATTCTTCAAAAAAGACTTGCATTATATTAATTCAAACACATATCCTGCACTCAACGTATTTTGCTGCACTCATTTGGTGCTGTATATATAACAAATCCGAAGTTGCACTAAAATGAATTAGAAAATTGGGGCTTCCTTACTTGAACAGTTCATTATCATGGTCGGTCCCCTTATTAAAGCTTTAAAATGCAATCTGCATGTTTCATAGATGATAACCACTTGCTTCCTCACACTCATGGCACTTATGTGCTGACTGACCCATGGGAACTGGGTTAATGCTTGTTAAAGCAATCACGTTGCCAACTTATAGAGATGGATAGCTCAAGGGAAAAAGAGTGGAGGGGCAATGTGCATGTTTTCAGTCAGACCCCTCAGCCCCAACAAATGGATTAGGCTAATTGTGCCCCATTAATGGTCCCAAGACCCCACAATCTATAGGAATGTCAGACATAGATCAATAGATCTGAGCTACTGTCAGTTCAAAGAGCTTCTTTATCTTAACAGAGGATTGTTGACACTGATCTTTTCCAATAAGTTACAATGTACGCTGTTTTGGCATTTGCAAACAATAACCAGGGTCCATTAATACATACTTAATTCATTTTTTTCAGTGTATTGAACTCACTTTTGAGAGATATGTGAGGACTGTAAATTGTAACCTTTTGATTCATTTTTGGAATTAAAATGAGTTATACCTACTTTTGATGTAACCATTTGCAGGAAATATAGCAAGGGAAAGGAAACAAGGTATTAGGTTGGATTGTGACGGGAAATATTCAGTTAATTTCCTATTGGGGAAATGGACACCAACTGCAATGGGAAATGGATACCAACAGTTCTAAACGGGTTCAAAATGCTTCTTATATGCAATTTACAAATAAAAGAACAGGTACAAATGAATTCAATTTCAATGTATGGAAAATGATTCTATTATGGTGGGTATAGTTGAGGTTTTAACTGTGCAGTATATTTAATTCTTAACTTCCCGTTTAACCAAGCTAATGTAGCAAGAAAGCGTCATTTTCCAAATAGCACATATAATGTTTTATGTGGACAGATTTTTATCACCAATATGGAAGTAAATTTTCTGCCACCATGGCAGTTAAATTGGAAACATGCTCATGTTAAATTAAGAGAGTAAAGCAGATTTGTTGGCTTTTCCCCACAAAGTCATTGCTTACCTCTCAGTTGTTCTCTTCTTCATGAATTTTATTCCTGCATTATGTTTATTTGTTTTTGATGCATTGTTACCTTCCAGGCAATCTTCCTCTTCATCAGTATTATACAACTCCCCGTCAAAACTAGAGTCTGGAGATGAACAAATTCTTCTGTGCTCAGTCTCAGATCTTTCCCCAGCCTTAATACTTAAATGCTCACTAGATTCAGTTAGAATACTGTTTGAAGAAGCAGAATCATCACTGCAACCTGCATCCATTGATTCACCATGGTGCCTCAACTCTCGCATTGGCTTACTGTTCAGACCATCATCCCGAAAACCCTTTGCAAATGGATTGAAATCTATTTTCAACTGAGTGATCTTTATGTTCTGATAAGCAGTTACAGCCACAAACTCAGTCTGTGGAAAAGTGAAGGTGTGCACATTTGGGCCATTGAGGGGAATTACATCAGTCAGCTTGTCAGCAGGGATGATATGCAAACGTGGCAAGTACCGGTGCATGGAATGAAGGATGATGTGACCTTCTTGGTCTAAGGTATTGTTTGTAAGTTTCAATTTATGAAAGGATATTGATTGCCTCATCCAGTAGCTCCCACTGGAAGGTGAATTGGGATGTATGTATACCCTTCCAAGAACATGTGGGTCTGCTTTTCCATTTATTTCCCACCAACGGCCATTCCATTTGTAACGATGATTGTCAACGGGAGCAATATCCATTACCAGGATGTACTTCCTTAAAGGATCCAGACCAAAGATGCAGAATCTGCAATATGGGAACATGCGCCTACCACGTTTCGTGAGGATCATCTCTGTCCCATGCTTGAAAAACTGATTCCACACATCCTGGTTATCCAAGGTGATGCAAACATTCCCAGAATGGCACTTAACTGGATAACCAGTTCTCCCTGGTACCAAATTGCTTATTTTTTCCAGATGGCAACCAATACCCCCAAGTTCTTGTTTGGCCACTACCATGCTGCGTTCAGTGTCATTACTGCCAGAAGCCTGCTTAAGAATGACAAAATATGCAGCGGGTGTGACAGAGTTTGGTGGGAAGTTGTTCTCTTCTGTATGTACTGGCTGCTGTTCCTCCATATCCTTTTGAGGTTAAAACCGTCCAAGAGAGAAAACAGGAGAGAGTGAAAATATATCCAAGATAGTCGTCAACAGAAGGCCATCTACCACCCTGTAAGATATAAATAAAAACATAGTATCAAATTAAATGTCAACAGGATGCCACATGCAATCTCTCCGAGTCAATGGCAGCAACCCACAATCCCTAGTTTCCAAAGAACTTTTAGCTCAATGTTAACAAATGTCAGCATCATAGAATGATTCCTGATTACTGAAGGAAAGGTTTCTGACAGGAATGGACGTTAAATCAATTGTCCATCTACAGGTGACATTAAGTCCTGCATGCATGTTCTTTGGTTAGATCCATCTTTCCTAGAATTGATCACATCCAATCATGTTCCCTGATATAAATTTTCATGACAGATCCTTCGTTTATAATTTTCCTAATTTATTTCTTCAACCATATCAACAAATACTTGGGAGAAGAAAGCAGGAAACCATTGTATTATGTCATCATTGGCCAATAATGAGCATCAGGTTTTTAACTCCTGTAACTAGGTGTAACGTTGTATTCTTCATCATTATTGAGGTGCTTATTGTCCAAGTTGAATTGTTGTGCAATTCATGACTTTCTAATTAATGAATGTTCCTGCTTCGGTTCTGTGCTTTTAAATATAATGTTCTGACCACCAATATGAGTGTTTTTTAGCATCTCACAGATCTGATTGAGTTTTTTTTTTTTTAAAGAGGGAAGCTAGCAGGGTAATTATTGAAGTTAGCAGGGCAGGCATGGTTTTACCTGGACTTCAGGGAAGCTTTTGACTAGGTCCCACTTGATAGTCTGGTTGTTTGGATAAGCTACCAGAGATTCAAGGCGTGTTGGCAAACTGTTTCAAAACTTGGCCTGGTGATAGGAAGCAGAGAGTAGTTAGTGGTGGATGAGTATTTTAATCTGAAGTCTGTAACAAGTGGTTCACCGCTGGGATCAATGCTGGAACCACAAATAACTTGATGAGTAAAACTGCAGATGACACGAAAAATTTGTAGATTACACCAAGATTTCTGGAATGCCGGACTGCGAGAAAGGATGTCGAAGTAAACAGCGGGATATAAATCAGCTCCAGAAATGGGCAAATAAATGGCTTATGAAGTTTAATCTGACCACGGGAGGCCAAATGGAAGATGAAAATATATGATGAACAGCATGACCCTTAAAACATTGATGTACAGAGGGATCTTAGGGTCTAAGTCCATAACTCCCTGGAAATGGCAACACAAGTAGTTAGAGTGGTAAAGAAGGAATATGATATGCTTTCTTTCATTCATAGGTAGGGGCATTGAGTACAAGAAGCCAGGAAGTCATGGTGCAGCTTTATAGAACTTTATTGAGTCCACATTTGGAGTATTGTGTGCAGTTCTGTTCGTCTCAATACAGGAAGGATGTGGATACTTTGGACAGGTGCAGAGGAGGTTTATCAGAATGATGCCTGGATTAGGGGATATTAGCTACAGGGAGCAGTCGGACAAACTTGGATTGTTTTCTCTGGAATGCAGGAGATTGCAGGGAGCCCAAAGAGAGAAGTAAATAAAGTTGTGAGAAGCATAGATAGGATAGACAATCAGAATCTTTTCCCCCAGGATGGGAAAAAAATTAAATACTAGAGGCCATATCTTTAAAGTGAGAAAGGCAAAATTTAAAAGAGATGCTCAGGGCATTTTTGGAAAAAAGAGGGAGGTGAGTGCATAGAACGTGCTGCTGGGGGCGATGGTTGAGGAAGATACGATAATGGCACTTGAGACTTTTGGATAGGCATATTGAAATGCAGGGAATGGAGGGCTATAGATTACGTGCAGGCAGATTCAAATTGGTCTTGGCATCCTGTTGGGAACAGACATTGTGGGCCAAAGGGCCCATTCTTGTGCTGTATTGTTCTATGTTGTCCGTGGGACACCATGGGACATACAACTGAAAAGTTAAATGGAACAAAGACTGAGGGAATGTGATCACGAGAGTGAGGTAATGCGCATTAGAATGTTAAATTCTGGTCGGACATATAGAGTAAAGGCAGAGACCTTATGAACTGATATTTAGAGGGACCTTGGGGTGCAAGTCCATACGTTTAATTTAATAATGTCACATGTACTGAGGTGCAATGAAAAGCTTTTATTTGTATGCTATCCAGTTAAAGAAAAAACTTTGTACATTACAATCAAACCATCCACAGTACACAGATAAAGGGTACAACATTTAGTGTAAGATAAAGTCCAATTAAAGATAGTTCAAAGATTTCCAATGAGATAGATGTAGGTCAGGACCGCACTCTAGCTAATGAGAGAACTGTTGAGAACTATATTGTTGCCTAGTGACAGCCGGGAAGAAACTGTCCCTGAATCTGGAGGTATGCATTTTCAAATTGCTGTACCGCTTGCCTGGGGAGAAGAGGGTGTAACAGGGGTGAGACTGGTCCATGATTTTGCTGATGGTTTTTATTAAATTTCTGGAAGTGGTGACACAGGTGAATAGGATAATGAAGTAGACAGTTGGTCTGCATGCTTTCATTGGCTGAAGCACTGACTACTAGAGTAGGGACATCATGTTTCAGTCATGCTAAACAATTATTAGATTGCATTTGGAGCAATGTACAGATCTGGTAGCAATGGAGAGAATGTACATGAGACCAGGATGTTGCCTGGAATTGAAAGCTGCAGGTATGAGGATTGATTAGAAATGCTTGGTTGGTCCTCACTAGAACATAGGAGACTGAGAGATGACCTTATGGATATTTATAATGTTAGGAGAGGTATATACAGGATAGCCAGAGTATTTCTCACAAGGCAGGGGAGTGTAGAACTGAAAGGCACATTTAAAGTGAGAGGGAGAAATTTGAGAGATCTCAGGGGAGGAGTAAGATTTGCAGAGAGGGTGATAGTTATCTGCAATGACCTGCAAGAGATGGTGGTAGAGGCAAAAACAACTAAAAGGAATTTGGACAGGTTTAAGACCGGAAGACAAAGGAAATTAGGGTCTAATATAGGCAAATAGGATATGCGTAAATAGGCTTTTCAGCTGACATGGACACGGTGTACCAGAAGGACCCATTCAGTGCTGTATGACTCAATATTTTACACATCTCAACAATGTTTTGTCCTGATAGTGATTTCCGTAACTGCTCCACATTTATCTCCCTTTGTCACTCCTTAAAATCTAATTTCCAGCTCAAAATATATAAAAATTGCAAACATGTACTACAGTGCATTTGTGTGTCACCAATTACAATACAAGAAGGGCAACTGTACACTAGCCCTTCTCCATTAAGCCTTTGTAGCAGATGCAGCAATTTTTACTGTTGCCCTCAGCATAGTTCTGTAACGTAGGGTGTCTCAGTCTGCTGCATTTAATTGTGCATGGGTGTTTTTCTGACTGGAAGTCTGCAACAAGTGATGCACTGCAGGGATCATTAGTGGGACCGTTATTGTTTGAAACATAAATGTCTTAAATGAGAATATGCGTTGACTAATTACTTACATTGGAAGATCCTTACATTGGAAGACTAGCATGTTTTGAACAAAAGTACAGCTTTCAGCAAGCTGACAACCTTCCAATAGCAGCTTATGTTAGTCTCAAAGTGCATCTCTGGGTATAGTTTGTCGAGCGCACTCTTGTGTTATGCAGATCTACAGGATGAATCTCAACAGAAACCACTGTTATGTTTTCTAGACCTTCCTCGCACGTGCACAGAAGGAAAAGACTGATGGTCTCATCCTCAGGGCAGTTATATTGAGACTCCAAGATCTGACAGGGATGGTTCTCACCGAAAGTCAACCAAGCTCTTGAAATCCCCTTTAACCACATGTTCACATGCATGCCCTTGAATCTTCCACTTTTTCTTGTTCTGGTGTTGTGTCAGATTAGTCATGAGAAGAACCATGTTGTTATGATCATGGAATCAAAAATTTAAAACACCTAACCAGGTCCTTAAACTTCTAGTTAAATACACGATTATGCTCCTGATTTGTAGCCTTGCAAATTATGGCTCTTCCAGTGATCATCCAGATATTTTCCCCAAACATGGAAGGACATTCGTTTGCACCATCTTTTCAGAAAATAATAACCAAATCCCCACCAATTTTTTTCTCTCAACTATTTTCTAATCTTTCTACCGATTAACTTAAATCACTGACCTCTACTAAGATGATAGATCCTTCCTGTTAACTATCTCGGGTGATGAGTGGACATCCACTCTATATGTTCCTCTACACTTCTCAACATCCTACCATTTAATGTGTATTCCCTCTCCTTATCTGTCCTTCATAACTGCTTTGCACATTTATGTTCACATAATCAGTCCATTAATATGTACCTGAAGCCCAGAACATTCTTACTAAACTATTAATATTAAAAATGCCTACCAATAATCTCTAGCAACTGCACACAATCTTGTTTTATTTTCTAAATGGTTAAGTACTTGGATTGGATTGAGTGAAACTATATTCTGATACAATAAAAAGGACAGCTTATTTGACAAATAACATAATTGCTCTACGAGAAGGATTGATCATCATCCATTTCAAAATATGTATCATTTAAAAGATTACATTTTAAACGTGCAAAATGTCAGATAAAATCTAAACGCCCCTTTCTATTAGCATGGCGATATTTGTTCAGATTGCTCCATGCTTTATAACAAGCCTGTAAGTCAACTTAATCAAGCGTACCCCAATATTAAATAAAAAGGTTATAGATCACCTTCATTGTCTAATACCTACTTCAATGTATAAAAGTTGGACCCCTGGCTTGGTTTAACAGGCACGACTTGTTATTGCAAGCACAGGGGTAGCATGTGGAAACTGCATTGCACCCTAGGAGGGGGCTGAACGTCCGATACAAGAGGACGCAAATCGGCTCGATTTATCTTGCCTGGTTGAGGAAGGTTTGACTCCGCCGATCTTAGTAATGGCTCAAAGCCGACTGGGTCGATCTCCGTCAAAGGACGGGTGAGAGAAATTCGGCGCGGGCCCTCCAACTGAAGCACATCCTCCGTGTTGCTCGCCACGGAACAGCAGCGCTTCCTCCTGACCACGTGAACGCGAACTGTTGCCGCCCCAGGCCGCTGCAATCGAACCTCTACATCTGATTTGGCGCCTTCCTCGATCCGCTCGCTCGGAGCTTTCAATATCACCACCTCCAGCCACCCCCACTCATCTGATCTTTGAAGCAAAATAGCCCATCTTCCCGCCCCATCCCACCCCCAGGCGCACCAAGGTTAAAGGGGCCGGCAGCGCGACCGAGCGGCCCCTGACTTGGAAAAATGTTCGCGATCTGTTTTAATACAGCAGCGGGGCGGAAGGGATCGGAAGCGCGGTCCCAACTCCACAGTTCCTGGAGTGTAGAGCAGAGCCAAAGCACGATGGGTCACTCGAAGCCTTTAATCCACGCCCCCTCAGACCTGGAGGCCGTAGCTGCGCGGCGGAGGCGAGGATAGTTTTACCAGAGGGGCACTTCTAACCCTGTCCTCACACCATCTCTCGGGGCAGGCCATCTCCGGCTCTGCGCGCGTGTTTGTGTGTTGGGAGGGGGTGCTAACAAAAGGAGATAATTAAACAGGGCTTCACCAGCAGCAAAGCTAGTCCCACATCACAAAACCAAAACCGCGAGCAATTACTCTGTCGCAATCCTCTGGAGGGATCAAAAAACAAAAAAAAACTTCCAGCTCGGTGTAAAGGCAGTCTTGAAAATGAATTTGAGTCTGAGTTGGGAATTACAATGTGTTGTTGTTAGTGTCCGAGCAATAACTATGTTTTCACACGTGCTCAGGGGAGTAGTCATTACACCTGAGATTTCAAGCGTCTCCCCATCCCCCATTCACCCCATCCCCAAGTGCACTTTGGCCTCAACACTGCAATATAACCTGACACCGTTTCTCGCTATCCCATTTAATCCCGAGGACTGAACTCTCCTGTCCCTCCCTTTTATTTACAACGGCGACCGATGCTAAATTTGCAGATTTCATATTCCCGCTTTGCTTTACTAAGTTGTCACCGTGTAATATTCTGCGGGCTCTAAATAAAACTAATCAGCAAAAGTATATTGGGCAAGGCTTTGCTTAAGTACAAATGACAGATGAGCTGCCTTCTGCGATGATCACGTCAAATACTAAGCATGTTCTGCACACGTATTGAAACATTTGTTTTGGAAACAAGGCGATAAACTTCAGGAATGAGACTTACCCTCCCGCGCGAAAAACATCCGCAGCTCGCGTCCTATTTCCGCAAACCCAAGCCCATCGATAGCCTTCGGAACGAACGGCGTTAATCGTCCAGTTTTAAATAACATCCACCGACGAGTTCAGGCTTCGTCCTGATTTTTGTATTAACCACGGTGCCTCGATGTTTATGAGATCCTGAATACGCCTACCTACATATTATATATAGGGTATTGGTAATATATGATTACCACCCCACCTTGTTCGTCGGAGGGGGAGGAGAGAACCCTGTTTAGAAAACCTCTAAACCCTACCCGAGAGCGAGGGGGAAACCCCCTTCACGGCCTCCCTTGGTTCCCAGAATTCACGCAGAAGGGCGGTTACCTCTAGGTGCTAATTTCTGCAGCTCACCAACTCTTCGACAAAGCTACCCCCCTTCTTCTTCCCGTAGCTGACTGCTTGATGCGCGGCGGCCACACAAGGCCCGCCGCCTCCTCCGCCTTTCCCCTCGGGCTTTTCGTTGGGATTGCTGCCAGCACCGCCGCCGCTCAGCTGTCGGATTTGCGGGCGCCTTGCGGACGAATCCCGCTCGATTTCCCTCCCGCACGCCGTGCAGATCACGTGCTCGCGGGGCCCCGGGTCTCGGCGCCTCGGGGAGGCGCAGGAGCCGCCGGGCGAGGAGGAGCCGCGGCGGCGGCGAGGAGAGGAGGAGGGAGGCGAGGAGGAGCCGCCGGGCGCGCGGGTAATGGCGCCAGGCGCGCGTGTGAGAACTTGGGCCTGCCCGGCACCGCCTTCCCCTCTCGCTCACACTCTCTCTCTCTCTCTCTGTCTCTGCCGCCGACGGCCGGCGGCTTAAACCGAGGACGGGTGAAGAGCGCCAGAGGGCGGAACTCTGCGATCGCCGCTCGGCTGGACCGGGGTCTTTAACGTTATCGTTGCGCTGGCTTTACGCGGCCCAGACGCCGTCCTTCCGCTCCCACAGCCCGTCACTACGCACTGACGCCGCCGCGCCACCGGGCATGCGCCAGCTCGCGCCTCCCGACAGCGCCCGCGCGGTGCGATGCTCCTCGCGTCGCGGCATCGCACCCACCTCTCGTGCGCGCGGCCGTGGGGGTGGGGAGCGCGCGGCCGTGGAGGTGCGGAGCGCGCGGCCTGGGGGGGAAGTGGGGGCGCGCCTCGAGGTGCCCGTGTCTGCACCCTCTGGACGGCTCGGCGCAGCGGCAACAGCGGGAGGGAAGTCGCTGCGAGAAGCGCGCATCGCTGGGGTGCGGGGGGAGCCTGGGCAGGGCGGGGGATGGGGGAGAAGAAAGGCAAAGAGAACCTCAATTGTTCCCAATCTCCACTTCTTGCATGCCTCCCTCAAACAGCTGGTCGGCGGCTGTTAGCCGGTGAAGCGGGTAGCATTGCAATGACTCGCAGCGCTGATAGGCTACATATGCCGGTTAGAGTTTGCCCGGCGCTTCATCGTGTTCGCACGGGTTGGATGGGCAGACTCCACCCAGATCGCCAAAGTCACCACAGAGCACACCTAGGAGATGTATTCTAAACTTTCTTTCGACATTCACTGAGACTACAAGATGTATTTGTTTGCAAATAAATGTGGACATGCACTGGAGCCACAAACATACCAAATAAAAGTTTCGTTTAGATACAGTGGGCCAATTAGACATAACCTAGATCCGATTATGTATCATATGTATCAGGGAAATTCTTTAACTGGGTATGTCCATACATGAGATCTACATTATGCTCTAGCAGGTCATTTATTTTGTAACACCAGTAATGGAAAAAGACTTGGAGCGAGTTAGAATAAAATGGATCAGAACAGTTTGTTGTATATCTTCAATTAAACTATTATCGAACAAAATACCACGTTGCAACATCATTGCGTCGGCAGTCTCAGGCAACATTCCAGCATGTAAATCTATCTGTCCAGGTGGTTAGATTTTAATCGATAATACCCAAAATCCATCAGTCTTATGCCCTTATACATCTCAAACATAATATTAAACTTTTGAAATGTTAATTAACTCACACCTATGGGTTTTGGCATTGGTGATATTTAACATTCATATCAGGATCAAGTTCCCTCCTAAATGTTATTCAAAGCCATTCATCACAGTTAAAATAAGAACAAGATGTTTAGTTTTGAGATACAGCTTGGAAACAGGTCATTTAGTCAACCATGTCCATACCGACAATCGTGCACACTAGTTCTACGTTATCCCACTTTCACAACCACTCCCTACATGCTAGGGCAATTTTACAGAGGTCGATTAACCCACAAAGCCACACGTCTTTGGGGAGTGGGAGGAAACTGGAGCACACAAAATAAACTAGAGTCCAGGGAGAATGTGCAAACTCCACACAGATAGCACTCAAGGTCAACATTGAACCTTGGTCTCTGGAACTGTGAGGCAACGGCTCTGCCATCTGCGCCACTGTGCTGCCTACAGGGAGGCGGCTAATCAGCTCATCTCCCATCGCTTAGTCCTATATTTCCTTGCATCTCCTTTTTCCTCTCCTTGTGCTTGTATCCTCTTCCCTTTATCTGACACCCTCTTGTCTCCTTTTCACCTCTAGCCTTTGTCTCCATCCCCACCCATCTGCCAATAATTCACCCTCACTTGTATCCGCCTATCACTTGCCAGGTTTTTCCCCAGACCCACCTTGCTTTTCTTGCTTTCTCCCTCCTACTCCACCAGTCTAAAGAAGAGTCCCAACCCTAAATGCCATCTGTCCATTCCCTGCACGGCTGCTGCCTGACACGGCAACATTTTCACACAGAGGGTGGTGCATATATGGAACGAGCTGCCAGAGGAAGTTGAAGAGGCAGGTATAATAATGACATTTAAATTACACTTGAGCAGATGTATGGATAGGAGAGGTTTGGAGAAATATGGGCCAGTGGGACAAACTCAGTTAGGCAACTTGGTCGGCATGGGAAAGTTGGGCCGAAGGGCCTGTTTCCAAGCAATAAAGCTCTATGACTAGTGCATGTTTTCCATATTCTTGAGATATTAGTGCATGGTAAATCTGGAGGTTTATAAAGGTACAATGGGGTGAGGCCATGGGGGATTTGAAAATTTGGATGAAGGGGATTTGAGGCTCCATGTACTCAATGCCAATACAGGTTATCAAGGACAATGGTGTGGCATAAATGGGATTTAATTCCAGTAAGATATTGACATTAGAATTTTAGATGAGCTGACGCATGTAGAAGGTGCAATGTAGGAAGCTGACCTGAAGAGCATCAGGTGAGTTGTGATTGTCAGTGACAAATGCATGGACGAGGGTTTCAGCAAAGTCAGGGGCAGAAACAAGGGCCACTGACATGGAGGTGAACATTGACTTCTTTAACTTCAACCTTTGCTTTCCCTCTCTCTCTATCCCTCCCCCTTCCCAATTCTCTGACCAGTCTGACTGTCCTTGATTACATTTTATCTGTTTGCTTTGTTGTTACCTTCTCCTTGCTAACTATTCTACAATTTTTGATCTTCACCCCCGGTGATGTCTTGTCCTCACACCTTACACTTCCTTATCTTTGTATCTCCCCCTCCCGACTCTCAGTTTGAAGAAGGGTCTCGATGCGAAACATCACTCCTTCTCTCCAGAGATGCTGCCTGTCCTCGAGTTACTCCGGCATTTTGTGTCTACCTTAAACATTGAGGTGATCTTGACAGCACAGTGGATAATGGGCAGAAGCTTAACTCAGTTTCACGTCAGTGTCATACAGCACGGGAACAGGCCGTCATGCTAATTTCATGCACGCCGATCAAGTTCAAGTAAAATCAAGTTGATTTGAGTTTATTATCACTTGCACAAGTATGGTGAGGCACAGGTACAATAAAATCTTGTTTGCTGCAGCATCACAGGCACACACAAAAACATAAATTATACATAAATTGTAGATAAATACTTGAAGGCAGTGAAAAGACTGCAATTATCATAAAAAATCCACAATTATGTAACTAGTCCATGGTAGTGCAAGAGGTGGTCTGTAGTGTTCCTGAACCTGGTGGTGTGGGACTTCAGGCTTCTGTGATCCCTGCCTGACAGAAGCAGCTTGCAGAGGGCATGGCCTTCTTGAAGCAGTGTCTCATGCCAGTGCCTCGTGAGCAAGTCCCATCTGCCCGTGATTGGCTTATATCTCTCCAAACCTTTTCTATTAACATTTTTTAAACCATAATTGCACCTATCTTCCAGCACGTTAACCTGCATCATGGCCTTTCAAGTGCTCATCTAACTACTTCTTAATGTGTGAGAATATTTGCCTCCATCACCCACTCATTCGATTCCTACCATGGTGTAGGTGAACAAGTTTTTCCCCAAATCCCTTCTAAGTCTTTTGCCCTTTACCTCAAACCTCTGCTTTCTGATTACAAATGCCTCTGCTGAAGTGTTTCTCCCAATTTACCCTTATCTATAAACATCATAATGTTGTGTTTCTTTCAGGTTCTCATCAGTCCTCTCAGGTCATGGAAAACAAACCCACTTTATCCAGCCTTTCCTCATAGCTGAAACCCTCTATCCATAGCAAAATTCTGGTGAATCCCCTCTGCATCCTCTCCAGTACAATCATGCACTTCCTAGAATTGTTCACAATACTCCAACTGTGGCCTAACCAGTATTTTTACAAAGTTGTATTGTAATGTCCCTGCTCTTATATTCAATGCTCCAGCTAATGAAGGCAAGTATCCTGCATGCCTTCTTAATCACCTTACCTACCTTTGATGCTGCCTTCAGGTATCCTCTGCAGTGTACACTGGGGTCAGCCTTCCCTGGTATTTCACAGGTTTCCATGAATCATTGTGTAAACGCTATTTTTCTTAGTCCATTCAGGATTAAATTCCACCTGCCTTTGATTTGCCCCTTTACCAAGGCATCAGTGCTGTTCTGTATTCTGTGACTAACCTCCTCACTGTCAAAGCTACCGCTGATTTTTGTCTCATCTGTGAACTCACTAAATGTACCACCTACATTCACATCCAGATTGTTAATGTACGTAACAGATAGATAGTAAGGATATCAGCACTGATCACTGGTCACAGTCATCTGCAGGGTACTAGCAGAGAAGTGGAGTTGAGGACCGGGGCATAATAAATGACTCAACAAGCTTGAGGGGTTGAGTGGCCTACTCCTGCTCCTATTTTCTTTTGTGCTGTGTGTTGCCATAAATTAAAGCCCCTGATCTTTGCTGAGAACAAAACTTAGACCTATCCAGAGATGCTGACTGTCCCGCTGAGTTACTCCAGCATATTGTGTCAATTGTCGGTTTAAACCAGCAACCACAGTTCCTTCCTACACAAACCTTAGACCTAGGCTGGCTGTAGATAGTCTTCAAATATCTTGCCCCCTCCCCACCCCAAAAGAAAACCTTCCACCTATACCCCTACTCCCTAATCCCTCCGCCTGAAATCTTTCTGATAATCTTTTTTGTCACAAATTCATGCACAAGAGTCCGGGCGCCTCGTGTTTTAAGCGGGCGTTACGAGCTTGAAAAGCGCGTGTTATTCTAAAACACGTAAATTAAACATATACATGACTACGCTGTCAGCAGTAAATTTAAGTATGTTATTCTGAAAATATTTAGTGCGCTAGTTAAACATTGATATTAAAGGAACAAGCTCGTTATTTTTAAAATTCATAACTCAAACAAGAATAAAAATGCGAACTGTCTGCACAAGGATAAAAGATGGACTGGGCCATGCAGATAATTCAAGCCTGCTCTCTAATACAATAAGATCCATCCTGATCATTGGCCTCAGCTCCACCCTCCTGCTTGAATCCTTTAATACCCTTAATAACTCTGCAGATTAAAAAGATGCTGTGGTCTTGCATATAGATTGACTCAGCATCCACAACTCTTCATGAGAGAATTCCAACAATAAAGGACGTTTCTTTAGGAAGGAGGAGGAATTTCTTTAGTCAGAGGGTGGTGAATCTGTGATTTTTTTTGCCACAGAAGGCTGTGGAGGCCGTTAATGGATATTTTAAAGGCAGAGATAGATAGATTCTTGTGTAGTAAGGGTGTTAAGGATTATGGGGAGCAATATGGGGTTCGGAGGGAGAGATAGATCAGCCATGATTGTATGGCGGAGTAGACTTGATGGGCCGAATGGCCTAATTCTGCTCCTATTACTTATGACATTAATTCGCAATACTTGTGAGCTAGATAGGGCTCTTAAAGATAGCGGAGTCAGAGGATAAGGGGAGAAGGCAGGAACGGGATACTGATTGTGGATGATCAGTTATGATCACATTGAATGGCAGTGCTGGCTCGAAGGGCCGAATGACCTATTCGTGCACCTATTGTCTATTGTCTAAATCTTCTCATCTCAGCCATAATTGGGCACCCTCATCCTGACACCATACAACTTAGTTCTACATTCCCACATCTAGGGATTCATCTTCACAACATCTACCTTATCAAGCCCCGTTAGAATCGAGTGTAGGCTCAATCTTCGCAATCTTTCATAAAACAACCTTATATCCCAGGAATCGATCCAGTGAAACTACTGTACTGCCTCCAAGGTTGGTAAATCCTTTCGGAAATAAGGAAACCAAAACTGCATACTGTACCAAATTTAGAAAGATGTCAAGATGTCAGAAAGAGGAGCAGGTACATGGTGAGACCAGAGAGCAGGGATCGTTTTCTTTCCAACTGAAAGGTTATGCTGAGATAAAATAGAGAGAACCAAAATCATGAAGGGTTTTGTCAGACTAAGAAGAGCCTCTTTGTTAAGGAAAAAAGATTAGCAACTGGACAACACTGACTTTAGGTAATTGGCAAAATGAACAGTGCAGAGATAAGTTTTTCATTTAATTACAATGTTATGAACTGATATGAGCAGCCAAATGCTGTCTGTATAAATATTTTACTTAAACATTTCCAAACCATGAGGACAGAGCTATGAAACGGGAAACAAAAGGATCACTTGCTAGAGACAGCACAGGTACTATGAAAGACTGGCTCTTTTATATACTGAAAAACATGAGCAAAACAGGGTAAAGTATATATTTGCATTGCATATAAAAGGAGCAATGTGGGTTGGAAGCTGGGTTCATAATCATCTTCACCAACCAGAATGCCAGGAATCAGATATCTCACAAATGATCCCCTATCTCATGGTCTGCACCATTTAATCCATTCAAAAATAAACTTTCCCTTTAGGTGGCAGGAACGCGTTACGTTACTACAATAAGCTGATAAACTGTCTATTTGGATTCAGGCACTACGCAAGTAGCATCTCAATCATATACCCAAAGACTATTACAAATCAGATTTTGACCTTGTGAAAATGTTGGGAAGGGAATACAAATTAACTCTCTATTGGTGAAATGGCTACTTATTTACTGTCTCCTTTTGAATTACCACTCCAAATCAATATTTCTCCTGAGATGGTATTGAAGAATAGAATGCCAATTAAGTGAGTGTGGACAACAACATCTCAGATCTAAGCCCAAGAGCCATTGAAAATACATTTCTTTTAATGGGACGTTTTGCTTTTAATGGGATGTTTTATCACTTTTTCCAGGAAAATCCCAAAGATGTGATAGCCGATTCCTTGAGATTACATATATGTTTTCTGGGGTGACAAGGAGCGTGGACAGTACATTCCCAAACTCATACAGGAGGGTGTATGAAGCCAGGAGACCTCTGTGGAGACCATGTGCACTTCCTTGCAAGTGGTCAATCCCATCACACAGCCCATCCTGAAGTGGAAGGAACACTCAAAGCCTTAAAGTATCCAACATAGCATCAGATCTATCTCACCTTCATGATTATGAGTACTCAAAAATATGAGTGATATACCACGGCAGCTGAAGTCCTTGTGAAACGGTTTGATGCTATCTGTGAGCAGGTGGAGTCAATGATGAATTTCATCATCAATGTCTGCCTTTCTTGACAAAATATGGCAATGGCCCATGTTTTGCAGGTCTCACCTGTAAGCCTTTGCAGGCAGCGTGGGGCTCAGGGACAGGTTGGTAAAGTACCTCTGTCTTATAGAGGCTTGCATGTGAGGCCCAAGTCTGATAGATTTCAATGAATGAGGTGACAATGGCTTGGAGCTTGGCCTCTAAACAACATCTATATACTGCTGATATTTGGGTTTGGGTGACCTTGGTTCTTGTTTCACCTTAGTTCCAAAGATCTGCTCCATTCTCACGGGATGTTTGTTGGAGGTGAGGTGCAGTGTTACAGTGATTGACAAGTGTCAGAGCAATGATGCAGCCTTGTTCGACTCTGGTCTTCATTGAAATTGGCTGTGTTCTTGATCTCTTGGTTAGCGTAATAGTTTGCAGGACATCATGAAGAGTGTGTAAAATGGAAACGACTGACCTTAGACAACTGAATTTGAGGAGGGAGTTCCAAGATCTCTCCTGATTGATGATGCCAAAGAGATTAGTGAGCTCAAGAAAGGCAGGTGTAATGACTGGTACTGCTCCCAGTATGTCTCTTGGAATCATTGCATGGTGAAGATCATGTCTATTGTGCCCTTAGATGGACAGAATCCAATTTAGGATTCAGCTTTTCAGCCTCTGGAATTAAGCTGCTGAGGAAAATGCTGAGGATAACATTCCCTGCAGCAGACAGCAGGAAGACTTCTGCACAATAGATTAATATTGTATGCAATATACTAACCATGTGCCCCAATATCTATACAATGTCAACTGAAAGTGAAATGTGATCATGTTCATATTGCCAACTTTCAAATTTCGTACCCTGACCATGTTCATTCATGTGTTTCATCTCTTTGCATATAGGACAGGAGATAATCAGAGCTCAATATCTCTGAGGGTGTTGATTCACGGGACTCCCGCAGGCTGTGCATCGCTACTACTTGTGCTGAGATAAGTTGGGCAGAGCTAGAAGTTCTCCAGGGATCTCATGTTTTGTCGATGTGCCACAACAATGGTGGTGCCGCAGACTGTGACAATGGTCATGGTTCCCTCCATACTCTGCTGCACTCACATGCTGCAGTAGAGACCAATGCAAGGAATGACTCCAGCCTCTTTCGGCTGGCATGTATGTCCTGCAGCCAAATATGCCTAAATACAGTGCCCTCCATAATGTTTGAGTCAAAGACCCATCATTTAATTATTTGCCTCTGTACTCCACAATTAGAGATTTGTAATAGACAAAATCACATGTGGTTAAAGAACACATTGTCAGATTTTAATAAAGGCCATTTTATACATTTTGGTTTCACCATGTAGAAACTACAGCAGTGTTTATACATAATCCTCCCATTTCAGGGCACCATAATGTTTGGGACACAGCAATATAATGTAAATGAAAGTAGTCATGTTTAGTATTTTGTTGCATATCCTTTGCATGCAATGACTGCTTGAAGTCTGCGATTCATGGACATCACCAGTTGCTGGGTGCCTTCTCTGGCCAGGCCTGCATTGCAGCCATCTTTAGCTTATGCTTGTTCTGGGGGCTAATCCCCTTCAGTTTTCTCTCCAGCATATAAAAGGCATGCTCAATTCGGTTCAGATCGGGCGATTGACTTGAACTGTCAAGAACTGACCATTTTTTAGCTTTGAAATACTCCTTTGTTGCTTTAACAGTATGTTTGGGATCATTGTCTTGCTGTAGAATGAATTGCCAGTCAATGAGATTTGAAGCATTTGTTTGATCTGTCTATACACTTCAGAATTCATTATGCTGCTACCATCAACAGTTGTATCATCAATGAAGATCAGTGAGCCAGTACCTTCAGCAGCCATACATGCCCAGGCCATAATACCCCCACCACAGTGTTTCACAGATGTTCCTTCTCGCCTCCATACTTTGCTCTTGCTATCACTCTGATATAAGTTAATCTTTGTCTCATCTGTCCACAAGACCTTTTTCCAGAACTGTGGTTGTTCTTTTAAGTACTTCTTGGCAAATTATAACCTGGCCATCTATTTTTGCGGCTAACCAGTGGTTTGCATCTTGCAGTGTAGCCTCTGTATTTCTGTTCATGAAGTCTTCTGCCAACAGTGGTCATTGACAAATCCACACCTGTAGAGTGTTTCTGATCTGTCGGAAACGTGTTTGGGGAATTTTCTTTATTAGAGAGAATTCTTCCGTCATCAGCTGTGGAGGTCTTCCTTGGCCTGCCAGTCCCTTTGTGATTAGTAAGCTCACCAGTGCTTTCTTTCTTCTTAATGACATTCCAAACAGTTGATTTTGGTAAGCCTAAGGTTTGGCTGATGTCTCTAACAGTTTAAAGGGCCTGTCCCACTAATGCGATTGTTTTCGCCGACTGCCGGCGACTAGGCAGTCGCCACAGTCGCAGGGGTGTCGCAGTCTCCTCAGTCGCCCAACGAATCTTAGTGTTTTTCTGGTCGCCTCTGGATTTTGAAATGTTCAAAAATTTTCGGTGACAGTCGTAGACCGTGGGCTTGTCGTAGCTTGGCTTGTCCTGTCGTAGGTGCTGTCTTTTAGTTTTCGCCAGGATATCCAGGTTGTCGCCAGTAGCCCCTACTCCCAATTCAGCTACGCCACATCTGCACCCAGGATGAGGTGTTCCAAACCAGGGCATCGGAGATGTCCTCATTCTTTGGGGAACGGGGGTTCTCCTCTTCTACTATAGATGAGGCTCTCACCAGGGTCTCTTCTATACCCCGTAACTCTGCTCTCACTCCCCATTCCCCCACTCATAACAAGGGCAGAGTCCCCCTTGTCCTCACCTTCCACCCGACCAGCCGTCACATACAACAGATAATCCTCGGACATTTTCGCCACCTCCAAAGGGATCCCACCACTGGCCACATCTCCCCATCTCCTCCCCTTTTGGCTTTCCGCAGAGACCGCTCCCTCCGTAACTCTCTGGTCAATTCGTCCCTTTCCAGCCAAACCACCTCCTCTCCTGGCACTTTCCCTTGCAACCGCAGGAAATGCTACACTTGTCGCTTTTTCTCCCCCTTGACTCCATCCAAGGACCCAAGCAGTCTTTCCAGGTGCGGCAGAGGTTCACCTGCACCTCCTCCAACCTCATCTATTCCACCCGCTGCTCTAGGTGTCAGCTGCTCTACATTGGTGAGACCAAGCATAGGCTTGGCGATCGCTTCGCCCAACACCTCCACTCGGTTCGCAATGACTAACCTGATCTCCCGGTGGCTCAGCACTTCAACTCCCCCTCCCATTCCGAATCCGACCTTTCTGTCCTGGACTTCCTCCATGGCCAGAGTGAGGCCCACCGTAAATTAGAGGAGCAGCACCTCATATTTCACTTGAGTAGTTTACACCTCAGCGGTATGAACACTGACTTCTCCAATTTCAGGTAGTCCCTGCTTTCTCCTTCTTTCCCCTCCCCTTCCCAGCTCTCCTACAGCCCACTGTCTCCGCATCTTCCTTTCTTCTTCCCGCCCACCCCCAGATCAGTCTGAAGAAGGGTCTCAATCCGAAACGTCGCCTATTTCCTTTGCTCCATAGATGCTGCCTCACCCGCTGAGTTTCTCCAGCCTTTTTGACTACCTGCATCATACTCATTTATGTTGCAGCTCATGGAACGTGCATCAAAGGCCAGGGAGTCCAGACAGGGTATGCCACAGCCCCAGACACCACATGAGAGGGTTGTTGAGAGCTTTGCGGCATACTTGAAGAATGAGATAATGAAGATTCCTGAATACCTGTGGGGCAACTTCACCGTGGCTGCCATGACGATGCTCTATAACTTCTTCCAGCAGATAAATATTTTAAGCATTTTTTGTGGAATTTTGGGAACATTTGACTATAATGGTTGACCTTAGAATTCATATTTTTGTATGAAATATTCACAATGAATTCATGTGCGTTGCAGGGTCTGCAGCTGATGGGACACATGGGACAGCAACAGATGGGACTGATGGGACCACCACAACAGATGCCAATGATGGGACCACCACATCAACATGCTTAGCAGGTATCTACATTTATAACTTTTTGTGAATTATAAAATTGTGGACTTGAAATTATTTGTCACACAGCTTGTGAAAAGTTTTAATTTATTTGCCTTCCATTTAATATTGATGTTTCTGTGTTGCAACCAGTCACTGATGGGATCACCACAGATGCCACCACCATTGATGTCAAGCTTACCGATGGCCACCTCACACATACGCAGGTCCCAGTTCCACAGCACATCAGGTAGCCACAACTCCCACATACACTGCCTGGCAGCCATCAAATACTAGGCCCCTCAGCTGCATTCACAAACTACCCCAGCCTTGACACACCCATACCTGAACCAGTTACACCAGGGGGTACCCCCAGAACAGAGACCCAGGATGCAAGTGGGACTTACACTGAATTAATGGACCCAGATCACCACCGAGCATAATGATGTTAAGTCCTGTAAGTTTTTTTATACTTGTATTATGTTTGAAGTTTGAGGTTTAAATTTTTATTGAAGTTTGAAGTTTAATTGGTTTAAAGTTTTATTGAAGTTTGAAGTTTATTGAAACTCGAAGACCCTCCTTGGGGTACGGGAGTAGTTTTATGTAATTAAAATACATAATCATTTATATATTTATTGTTGTATGCATAGTTGTATATTCTTATAAACCTCTTTTTGTTGTTAAAACTTCTGATTGTTTAAACATCAATAAAGGAAAATCTTAATATCTATAAAGATATTATATTTCAGAATAGTGTCTCATGGCATTACTTTCAAATATTTAAATTTCATATTTTTTGATCAATAAAACAAACACAAGCATTGAACTGCATTGAAAAGCAACCTCTTTCCATATATTTTGATCAATAAAACAAACAAACACAAGCACTATACTGCATTAAGAAAATTAAAATATTTTTTTTGGGAGGATGTGCGTTTTATAGGAAAACTGGGTGATTCCATTGTTTTAGAGGCCAAAATGACGTCACATGTCTTCAGTTGTCGCTGACAGGATGGTAGCTTGTCGCGGGTGGACGTAGGTTATCATAGGTGTGGTCGTAGGTGGACGTCTTAAGTCGCGCCGATTGGGTCACCGGTTGTCAGTAGCTTGCCGTAGCTTGACGTTGATTAGGTGGTAGGTTGCTGTAGCTTGTCGTAGACATTATCGTAGGGGGCTCCAGTCGCCGGTTTTTCAGTGACCTGCTACGACTAGGAGAGTCGCCGGCAGTCACCAGAAAAATCGCCTAAGTTGGACAGGCTCTTTATTCTTTTTTTCTGTCTCACAATGGCTTCTTTGACTTTCATTGCCAAAACTTTGGTCCTCATGTTGCTAAACAACAATACAATTTTCCAAAGGCGATGGAAAGACTGGAGGAAAGACTAGATGCTGTGAGCTCTCTTCTACCTGAATGGAGGCAATTAAACATACCTGAGCAATTGCAAATACCTGTGAAGCCATGTGTCCCAAACATTATGGTGCCCTGAAATGGGGGGTCTTTGTATAAGCACACATGTAATTTCTACATGGTGAAACCAAAATGGATAAAAATACCCTTTAATAAAATCTGACAATGAGCACTTTAACCACATGTGATTTTTTTCTATTACAAATATCAAATTATGGAATACAGAGGCAAATAAATAAATGATGTGTCTTTGTCCCAAACATTATGGAGGGCACTGTAACATTTCCCACTTAAAGACAGACACAAAATGCTGGAGTAATTTAGCAGGACAGGCAGAATCTCTGGAGCGAAGGAATGGATGACGTTTCAGATCGAGGCCCTTTTTCAGACTGAGAGTCAGGGGAGAGGGAAACTAGAGATTATGGAAGGGTAAGGTGTGAAATCAACAGAACAAAGCAGACGATGTTCAAGGAAATGGAGAATGGTTTATTGTTGGCTGAGGGGAAGGTGACAACGAGATGTACAAACAGTAAAATGAATCAGGAGGGCAGTGAAACTAGTTGGAGAACTAGGGTGGGGGAGGAACAGAGAGAGAGGGAAAGCAAGGGATACTTGAAGTTAGAGAAATCATTATTCTTTACCGCTGGGTTGTAAGCTGTCCAAGTGAAATATGAGGTCAGTGTGGGAATGGGAGGGGGAGTTAAAGTGTTTAGCAACCGGGTGTTCATGTAGGCCTAGTCGGACTGAGCAAGGGTGCTCAGTGAAATGATTGCCCAGTCTATGCTTGGTCTCGCTTATATATAGTTCACTCAAAACAGAACAGTAGATGAGGTTGAAGGAGGTTCAAGGGAACCTGTCTCAGTAATGGTAATCAAGACATTATTATTAGCCAATGGTGCAGCTAGTGGAGCTGATGACTCACAGCACCAGAGATCGGGATCAATCCCACTCTGAGTGTCAAGTTTGCACATTCTTCTGTTACCGTGCGGGATTCTCCGGATTCACCAGTTTTTTAACACAAATGAAAGACTCGTGGGCTGGTAGGTTAATTGGCCACTGTAAATTCTTCCTATTGTAGATAAGTGGCAAAATAACCAAAGGGGCACGGGAGAGGGAATAAAACAGAGAGCTGCAGTGATATAAGAGCGTGAATAGAATAGGATTTTTCTGCTTGAAGCAAGCATTGAGTTGATGAGCAGAATGATCTCCTTATGTGTTGAGCAACTAAGTAAGGAGATACTACAATATGTCACTAGGATTTGCCATTGGGCAACTCATTTCCGAAGATGTTTAACTCAGTGATGGGTTGATTGTAATGAAAGTCAGAACCAGTTCAGTCCTCTGAATCAGAGTCAGCAATCAGAGACCTGAGACATATAGGCTTACAATTCTCCAGGGTACTGATGCTGACCAGGTTTATTCACAAAGGAATCTTCTGGGAGCCATTCAATATCAGCATTCTAGCTCAGGTGCAGATTTCTCTTAAAAACACCATTCTCATGTAATTAGTCAAGCAGCTTGAAGCTGGAAATATGCAAATTATGAGCTCTGGGTGTATGTATGTTGTGGCCATAGGTGGGGGACTGGAGGATATATCTAAGGGCTCAGTTCCTCAAACTGTACTTACGTTGTCCAAGGTATGTATCATTCATCAGATCAGAATGTGTGCTGTCTATAGTTCAGCTTGTTCAGGTTAGTTTGAAAACTGACTCAGTTTCTATGTATGTCCCATCGTTGGTTATTCATGATAAAATGATTTGGAGGTGGGCAGAAGGTTCGAAACAGAATAAACAACAATAACAGCACACAATTAATCCAGAAAAAAATGCAGCAAGTGGAGGATAATTATATTTAAATTATATGCATGCAAATCAGTGTTTGCTGTTACAGAACCATACTCACCAACACTGACAGACAAAGGATTGATACAATCCCTTCACTGCTTTATTATTTTACCTTTCTTTTCCAGGGTCCCATTTGCAGCTTATGAGGTTCCCTCATTGTCACTGCACTGCTGTTCAACAATGCAGCAGGGAACAAAAGGGAATTGTGGATGAGGGAAACAAGAAAAATCAGGGACCAAAGAAATGATAAGACAAATGAACTTGGGGGGAAAGCAAAGGTGAAAAAAGGAGACAATCCACCTAGTCCGAACTTTATTCAGAATTACTTGGCACTAAAAATGACAATTTAAGCCAGACTTACAAGATGATACCTAAATTGCCAAATCTCCAATTGTCCTTGTCGTTATTTTGATTGACAGGCATTCTTTCCTAAGCTGATAGCAAACATGACAAAGACCTTTCACTGTTCTCAACCTCAGCACATCCCAGTGTTTTACAACCAACGGAATACTTTTGATATGGTCATTGTTGGAAAGTAGGAAGTGTTAGTCCCTTAAACAGCAACATGACCCTGGTGCTGCCTGTGTGGAGTTTGCACATTCTTCCCATGACTAAGTGGGATTCCTCCGGGTCCTCCTGTTTCCTCCCACATCTAAAAAATATAGGTTTACAGGTTATTTGGTCACTGTAAATAGCCCCTAGTGCATGGGTGTGTGGTAGAATCTGCAGGGGTTTAATGGGAATGTGAGAAGTGTAAACATTGTTAGGGTAGAAGTAATGCAAAAATGAGATCCTGATGGTTAATAGACTTGGTGGACTGCAGGGCTGTTTATTGTGCTGCATTTAACCAGAAGAACCATTTTATGGATTCTCGTGAAAGTTTTTAAATTGGAGAGAATTCTTGTGATTTTCATCAGGATGTTTCTCTTCCACCAGGCTAGGCAGACAGATTTTAGTTTACAGGTTTGGAATTATCCTTAGCAGATTTCAGACATGGAGAGGAGAAAGACCAGCAAGCATTAAGAAATGCTAGAACCATGATCAGAAAAAAAATTGCTAGAGGAGTTCACTTGGGTGTTCTGAAAGAGAAGGGGCAAATTGTTTATCTTCAAAAAACAAAAATCAGTTTGAAGACCAGCAAACTAAAAAGCAACAAATTTAAATTTGATTCCTCCTGATATTGACTTTCCACACCCTCTGTAGACAAATATATCACACCAGGAAGAATCATCTCTTCATTTCCTTAATAAATGATTTACTATCATGATCTTTGATAGTTTACAGAAATACAAACTACTCTACAGCCAATGAGATACATATAATAATATGTACTCCCTATTGTAAAGAAGGAAATGTGGCATTCAGTTTGTGTACAGTAATTATCCATTTGGTTTTTGGAATGGCAAATTTGACAGACGATGTGAAATTAAGAGACCTGGCCCTATGCTCTCAAGAGTTAAAAACAATGAGATGTGATATAATTGAAATTTACAAAATTCTTAAAATAAATTTGACAAGATAGATGTAAGCTGGCTGGGGAGTGTAGAACTTGGGGTCACTGTCAATCTAAGGCGACAGCAATTCAGGATTGAGAGGATCAATTTCTTCACCCATCTTTAGAACTCTCTTCCAACAGAGCTTTGGAGGCTCATAGCTGCATATATTCAGATTTAGATTGATTTTGTTTATTATCACATACAGTATACCAGGGTGCAATGGAATTCCTTGTTTGCGTGAAGTTCATGAACAGTATACATGGTAAAGATAGAAACAACAGTAAATACAGGGACCAATGCAACCCAGCAGAATGGTATAAAGATTGTATTGCAATCGGAAGTAGTAAGAAGACGATTCATGTGCAATAACCGGATAATCGAATGAGGTAGTTGAGAGTAAATGCACTTGGCAGCACCTCCAGGAAAGGACAGTGAAAGAGATGATTGATTCAGGAATCTGATAGCAGTTGTTCTTTAGTCTGACTATCTGGGCTTTCAAGCTCCTGTATCTTCTCCCAGAGGTCAGAAAGGGCAACGGCCAGGGTGGACTGAAGATGGACTAGATGGAAGGCAGTGACAAGCAGTGATGAACTCGGTTGTGTTCACCAGTTAAGTGCAGAGTAGTTGCCATACCAGGCTAGGATGTATCCCATCAGGATACTTTCTGTAGGTCATCCATGTCATTTGAGAGAATTCTCATGGACACACCGAATCTTCTCAGATACCCAGTGAGTAAATACATTGATGCGCCTTCTTGATCACTGCATCAGTATAAAGGGACTAGGTTAGGTTGCTGCTGATATGGATGCCTGGGAACTTGAAGGAGTAGACTGTCTACAGCATCTCTGTTATGAGGACAGGGTTTGTCGTCCCCCCCCCCCTCCCCCCCACCCACCCACAATATCAACCAGATATTTTGTCTTGCTGACATTAAGACCTAGATTGGTGTTCTGACACCCTGACACAAGGTCCCCAATCTCAGCATGATGGCAGAAAGAATGAGTGTTTAGGGTGGTAGCTGGTATGCTGATCACACAAGTTGTTTTGTCCTTGATGATGTCAGGGAGACATTTAGACATTAAAGGATCTGCACTTATTTCGCAAGTGGGGAAGATTTCTACACACACTCAACCTATGTCACGGACGCTTTAGATAATCAGACCAAAGCTTTGGGTATTGTCTCTGGATGACCAGAACCTGACCTGTTTTTGTAGCCACAGTATTTGTATGGCTAGTGTCTCACAGAATGATGACGGTGGAGCATTAGTAATAATAAGAGTAGTTGGTTGAACTTTCTCTTTCTAGGGATAGTCATAGTCTGACACTTTAGTGATAGCTATGCTACTTGACATATCAATCCATGTTGGGTATTTTCTAGGTCTTGCCATATGCAAGCATGTACTGTTTGGTTAAATAAAATTTACAAATAAAATTGTAGTGTTCAACCATCAGTGCACATGCCCACCTTTGATAAAGCAACTGCAGATATTTGGATCTAGAAGGGGCAGCGCAGTGGCATAGCGGTAGTGCTATTGCCTTACAGCGCCAGAGACCCGGGTTCGTTCCTGACTATGGGTGCTGTCTGTACGTAGTTTGTACGTTCTCCCGGTAACTTGAATGGGTTTTCTCTGCGATCTTCGGTTTCCTCCCACACTCCAAAAACGTACAGGTTTGTAGGTTAATTGGCTTGGTATAAATGTAAATTGTCCCTAGCGTGTGTGTAGGATAGTGTTATTGTGCGGGGGTTGCCGGTCGGTGCGGATTCGGTGAGCCGAAGGGTCTGTTTCCGTGCTGTATATTTAAACTAAACTAAACAGTACTTGCAGAGCTGAGCTCCAACAACCACAAACATCTTCCTTCCCGTGGAGATTCCCCTTTGATGGCTGCCAATCGACTTCAGACTTACCAATATTACAGCAGTTCATGGAGGATCCAGCGACACCCAGGTCCTGAAAAAATTATAAATACATGGTTCCTTTATGCCACTGTCAAATGTTGCCCTGATTGTCACTTTTACTTAGATTAAATAATGATATGCAGAAACATAAAGATCTGGGTGTAAAAGGGCATACATCTTTGAAGCTGCAGGCCACATTGAACGACAGAATTAATTTCCAAAATAGAGGCACAAAATACAAAATTGTGTTGAATTGTTAGAAAAAAACTGGTTTGGTCACATTTGAGCATTTGTAAAGACTTTTGAGTCATTTTTTTTTAGAAAGGATTTATAGGTTCAAATGAAGTTAAATAAATGATTGAATCCCAAGATTCTATAGATGGGATTTCAACTACAAGGGGAAACATTGTGGTTTTCTTCGTGGTGCAAAAATGCAGGAGGAGATTTGACAAAGATATGCACAATCATCAAGCTTTAGGAATGGGTAAACAGAAAGAATTAGTTCCCACTCATTGCTGGTTTCAGGAGCACAGTGATGGATTAAAACGATTCAATGGATGTGAAGGAAACTTTATGCAAAATGGTTTGGAAATGGAATTCATTCCCTGCAAGGGAGGTGGAAATACATCAAATTATGGGTTTTAAACAGGAACTGAATTGGCTCTAGAAGCAAAAGAATTTGCAGGCCTGCAGGGAATTGGGACTGACTGGATTGCTTGACACAGACAAGGTTGATTAATTGAAAGATACAGCATGGGAACAAGCCCTTCGGCTCAGCCACTCCACGCTGGTATTCGATCACCTGCTCACACTAGTTCTATGCTGTCCTACTTTTGCATGCACTCCCTTCATGCTCGGGGCAATTTACAGACACCTACATATTCACACGTCTTTGGGATATGGGAGGAAACTGGAGCACCTGGAGGAGAACCACGCAATCACAAGGGGAACATGCAAACTCCACACAGACAGCACTCAAGGTCAGGATTGAGCCCAGGTCTCTGGCGCTGTGAGGCATTTAGCTCTACCAGCTGAGACACTGTGCCAAATAGTCGCCTTCTGAACAGTAGTCATTTTATAAGACTAAGTGTTCTCTTACCTTACCTCAGTAATTCAACTCCAGGCTGTGACTAAGATTTGACCAAGTGGACAGTAATTTGCCTTGCTTTATGTGGACAGGACATACCTAAACAATTTACTCACTGGTTGTGTATTTAACTGCTTTGTCAAAAACTCTGTTTAAAAAATCAACTTGTGAGAGTAACTTTTTGACAAAGTTAAAGTATGAAATTGGTAAAAATCCGCAAGTTTCCTAAAACGACACCAGACTCCTGAAACAGACATGTCATGGGAAGAGATTGTCTGGATGATCGAGGAAAAGATTTAAGGATGCACTCAAAACTTCCTTGAAAAAATTCTGCATACCTGAACAGAAACCTCTGGAGACTTTGCGCCCCACCTAAGGTTTCGGTGCGGTTCCCGGAGGTTGCAGGTGGCGGAAGCAGGTAGGGAGACTGACAAAAACATCCGGGAACTGCACGGAAACCTTGGGTGGGGCGCAAAGTCTCCAGAGGTTTCTGTTCAGGTTTCCTAAGTGGGATAGGGGCATTACTGACTTCTGAAAATCTCTGGTATGCAACCTCTAAAAATGGAGAGGGTGCACTCAGAATAGTATCAGCAGTGGACCGGGTCACACAGGATGAGCAGTGGGCTGAGACACTCCAGCAAGAAGGCCCGACACGCTCACTGTGGTCAGATGACAGAGGACTTGCCCACCGTGGACCGATGACAGAGGACTCGGCCGCAGCAATTAGAGGGACGGGCATTGCACGCTCTAGACCGAAGACCCGCCCGGTAGGCCCGGCTCGCTCACATGGACTCCGAATCAGCCCCCAGCCACCGTTATCGATGGGCACTGTGACACCGAGAGCGAGGAGAGACAGAGAGTGAGGTGGACTGGCGAGATCAATGGGGCGACCCAGTGGGGGGCCTGCCGAGAAGAAAGGAGGGGGGAGGGGGTGGGATAGTCTGCCAAAAGTGAAGCAGAACTGGCAGGGTGCAGTTTGGGTGGGGGGGGGGGGGAGGTGCCTGCTGCAATTTGCAGGCAGTAGATAGGACTGTGTGGTGCTTTTTAAACTTTGTTGGCATCAACACGTGGCGACACCAGTGCACAGCCTAGGTTGTATGGAAAACAAAGCATTTCACTGTACGTGTAACAATAAATCATCACTCATTAATTAATTGATTAGCATCATGCATTGAGAGCACACAGAAGCCCTGTGTAACCAGTGAAGTATGTACATCTCACAAACCACCCTCCCCTGAAACTATCAAACTACCACAAGAAAGCCACACCAACATGGCACACCCATGCTTCTACTTCCTTAGGGGACAGAGGAAATTTAACATGTCACCAATTACTCTTAAAACTTCCACAGTATCACCAATGGGATTGCATTACAGCTTGATTTAGGAACAGCTCTGTCAAGACCACAAGAAAGTGCAGGAAGTTGTGGGTGTAGCCGAGTGCATCACACAGGTCAAACTATCCACCATTGATTCCATCTACTCCAATCATTCCTTTTCTCCCCACTCCTGTTGGGCATAAGATACATAAGCTTGAAAGCATGCACCACCAGACTTAGGAACAGATTCCTCCCCTATGCCATCAGGCTTCTTAGCAGTCCTTACTTAAACTAGCTACGGTACAGTCCGATTCACCTCCACTGCATGGCGGATGGATGTTGGACTTTGAATTTGGAATTGGTACGTAACATTTTTTCTATACTTTTGCACTAAACTGGAAGATGACGGGTCTCTTTCAGAATGGCAGGCAGTGACTAGTGGGGTTCCGCAAGGCTCGGTGCTGGGACCGCTGCTATTTACAATATACATCAAGGATTTAGATGAAGGGATTCAAAGTAACATTAATAAATTTGCATATGACACAAAGCTGGGTAGCAGTGTGAACTGTGAGGAGGATGCTATGAGAATGTAGGGTGACTTGGACAGGTTGGTTGAGTGGGCAGATGCAGTTTAATGTGGATAAATGTGAGGTTATCCATTTTGGTAGCAAAAATAAGAAGGCAGATTACTATCTAAATCGTGTCAAGTTGGGAAAAGGGGAAGTACAATGGGATCTGGAGGTCCTTGTTCATCAGTCAATAAAAGTAAGGATGCAGGTACAGCAGGCAGTGAAGAAAGCAAATGGCATGTTGGTCTTTATAACAAGAGGAGTTGAGTATAGGAGCAAAGAGGTCCTTCTGCAGTTGTATAGGGCCCTAGTGAGACCACACCTGGAGTATTGTGTGCAGTTTTGGTCCCCTAATTTGAGGAAGGACATTCTTGCTATTGAGGGAGTGCAGCGTAGGATTACAAGGTTAATTCCCGGAATGGCGGGACTTCTCTAGATACTTTCAATTTAGAGCTAGATAGGACTCTTAAAGATAGCGGAGTCAGGGGATATGGGGAGAAGGCAGGAACGGGGTACTGATTGGGGATGATCAGCCATGATCACATTGAATGGCAGTGCTGGCTCGAAGGGCCAAATGGCCTACTCCTGCACCTATTGTCTATGAGACAGACATTTAGCAGCTGCAGCAAAACTTGCACACCATCACTTCCGACAAGGCAAAACCAATTGGCAACTCAAGCGACAGCAAGGTATCACTCCTGGACGAGCCCAATGTGTTCTACGCACACTTCGATTGAGATACTGATGTGCCTTCTCGGGCCCCCATAGCCTCTGATGGTATTACCATCTCAGCCAACATCAGAACATGTTTTAGTAGGGTGAAGCCTCATAAAGCATCTGGATTGATGGTGTAACTGGTCACGTTCTTAAAACTCGCACAGACCAACTGACTGGAGTTTTTGCAGATATCTACAACCTCCCATTACTGAGGTCTGAGGTTCCCACCTGCTTTGTACACTTCTTTTCACCTGGGTCCTCGACTTCCTCACCAATAAGCGAGTTCGGTATTCCGACTGCACATGCCCAGGTCAAAGGTCGCTATGCATAAACAGCCCTGGAAAGCAGTGGAGTCGTGGACCTTCATTTCTTCCGTTTTTTCTTTGATTTGATTCTTCTAGGTAAGAAAATACTCCTTTCAAACTATGAAATAGTTGTATTTATTGTTCCTTTGTTAAAAGCTAAGATTATTTTGTCATTTTTATTGCTCTATTATGCTTTGGTGAGTGAGCGCGATCGTGCTCGTCCATGGTTGGTGTCGGGCCCGGGTCTCTTGAGTCGCTGCTGGGCCGTCCCTGTCCCATCCCAGGTGTCTCCTCCCTGTCCGGGGGCAGCCGGAGGTGTCGGGCCGGGCTTGTGAAGTTGAGCTGCGGTTGGTGCTTCTTCTCTGCGCTGGCGGTGACCGACGACACCAGCGGCCCAGGCCCACAGCCAGCACGGAGAAGAAGCGCCAACCCCTGCTCAACTGCCACCGGACCAACCAACAACCCCGGACCAACGACACCAGCGGCCCCAGGCCCACAGCCAGCGCAGAGAAGAAGCGCCAACTCTAGCCCAACCCCACTCCCCGACGGGGACTGCGCCAGCGAAAGCTGAAACACCAGCCATACACACAAAGAGCTGCAGCAACTTAGCCTCCACCCCACGCAAGCTGCAAGCCCGACACGTCCGGCCGCCCCTGGACAAAGACGAGACACCCAGGAGGGAATGGGGTCGGCCAGGCAGCAACTTAACAGACCCGGGCCCGACACCGACCCCAGCCGAGCACGATCTCGCTCACTCACCAAAGCATAATAAAGCAATAAAGTCGACAAAATAATCTTAGCTTTTAACAAAGGAACAATAAATACAACTATTTCATAGTTTGAAAGCAATATTTTCTTACCTAGAAGAATCAAAGTTGGAAAAAACGGAAGAACAGTTTCACTACTTTCCAGGGCTGGTTATGCATAGTGACCTTTGACCTTGGCATGTGCAGTCGGAAAAACGAACTCGCTTATAAAACACAATGGGTACAAATTGGCAACAACATTCTCCTCGTTAACCACCAGCACAGGAGGACCTCAAGGATGACTACTCAATTTCCTGCTCTTGCTCTATACCCATGACTGTGTGGCTGAACAGTTCAAACTCCATCTTTGAATTTGTTGATAACACCACCATTGTTGGCCGTATTTCAGATAATGATGAGAGAGTATAAGAGAGAGATCGATTGTCTGATTGAATGGTGCCAAAATAACAACATTGCTCTCAATGTCAGTAAATTGAAGGGGCTGATTGTTGACTTGGAGAGTCAACAATTTCAAGTTCTTGGGCCCTAAGATCTGTCCTGCACATAGCGCATTGGTAGGGAATTGAAGAATGCAGGTGAACAGAGGGATCTGGGAATAACTGTGCACAGTTCCCTGAAAGTGGAATCTCATGTAGATAGGGTGGTAAAGAAAGCTTTTGGTGTGCTGGCCTTTATAAATCAGAGCATTGAGTATAGAAGTTGGGATGTAATGTTAAAATTGTACAAGGCATTGGTGAGGCCAATTCTGGAGTATGGGGTACAATTTTGGTCGCCTAATTATAGGAAGGATGTCAACAAAATAGAGAGCGTACAGAGGAGATTTACTAGAATGTTGCCTGGGTTTCAGCAACTAAGTTACAGAGAAAGGTTGAACAAGTTAGGGCTTTATTCTTTGGAGCGCAGAAGGTTAAGGGGGGACTTGATAGAGGTCTTTAAAATGATGAGAGGGATAGACAGAGTTGACGTGGATAAGCTTTTCCCACTGTGAGTAGGGAAGATTCAAACAAGGGGACATGACTTGAGAATTAAGGGACAGAAGTTTAGGGGTAACATGAGGGGGAACTTCTTTACTCAGAGAGTGGTGGCTGTGTGGAATGAGCTTCCAGGGAAGGTGGTGGAGGCAGGTTCGTTTTTATCATTTAAAAATAAATTGGATAGTTATATGGACGGGAAAGGAATGGAGGGTTATGGTCTGAGCGCAGGTATATGGGACTAGGGGAGAATACGTGTTCGGCACGGACTAGAAGGGTCGAGATGGCCTGTTTCCATGCTGTAATTGTTATATGGTTATATGGTTATATGGTACAATCATAAAGGAAACCGATCTATTGAAGATTTGAGTCGATGGATATTCTCTTGAATTTCTATCGTACAGTAGAGAGCATATCGACCGTTGCTTGTTCGGCAACTCAAATGTCGAGGAACTAAGAACACTGCCTGGTCCATCATGGGTACTGACCTCCCCACTATCAAAGGGATCTATAGGAAGTGCTGCCTCAAAAATGTCACCATCATCAAGGACCCACACCACCCTGGGTCCTGGGTACATTAGCAAAGATTGAACGCAACAAACGACAATGTCGGAAACCTTCAGAAGTTTTTGGCATCTGAAACATTGACTGGTTCTCTTTCCACAGATGCTGCCTGATAGGCTGAGTGTTTTCAACATGTTTGTTTTTGTTTCAAATTTCCAACCAGTAGATTTTATATAAAAAATAAAGTATGAATTTGCTTTTCATTGATCTTCAGAATCATATAATTCAAAACTGTATCATTGTTTACCTTGGTTTAATGTATAATGTAGCAAAGAATAACTTTCCAAAAGGTCGAATGTTTAATAAAGATTAATTCTTGATTAGGAAACAGACCTGATGTGGACAAACATGATTGCTCATATAGGTAGACATAAGGGTTGGCATGGACGTGGTGCACCTAAGGGCTTGTATCATTGTTTCACAACTCTATATAGACACAAAATGCAGGAGTAACTCAGCGGGACAGGCAGCATCTCAGGAGAGAAGGAATGGGTGACGTTTCAGTTTGAGACCCTAACTATGTCCAAGACACCTCACACGCCCTTTTTAAAATTTGCTCCTGTCCCACTGAATTAATTTCTACATACCTCGACTCCATCCTATCCCCTCTGGTCTATCCTCCCCCTATGTCCAAGACACCACACACGCTCTTTTTAAAAGACTCGCTTTCACAACTCTATGGCCAGAAGGGGAGGGATAAAACAAATAAATTGTGTAAAGCATTTCTCACCTTGTCTATTAAGCTATAGGTGCTGCCGATCAAGAGTAATGTCGCCTGGCGTCTCTGCCTCCCGCCCCACTGGTGGGAGAGTCAAGGACTAGAGGTCATAATCTCAGAATTAAAGGACGTTCCTTTAGGAAGGAGATGAGGAGGAATTTCACTAGTCAGACTGAGGGTGGTGAATGTGTGGGATTATGCCACAGAAGGCTGTGGAGGCCACGTTAAGGCAGATAGATTCTTGATTAGTACGGGTGTCAGTAGTTATGGGGAGAAGGCACGACAATGGGATCGGAGGGAGAGATAGATCGGCCATAATTGAGTGGCAGGGTAGACATGATGGGATAGAGGGATAGAGAGAAAGGAAAAGGAGGTGGGGTAGCGTTGCTGGTTAGAGAGGAGATTAACGCAATGGAAAGGACATTAGTTTGGAGGATGTGGAATCGGTATGGGTAGAGCTGCGAAACACTAAGGGGCAGACAACGCTGGTGGGTGTTGTGTACAGGCCACCTAACAGTAGTAGTGAAGTTGGAGATGGTATCAAACAGGAAATTAGAAATGCGTGCGATAAAGGCAAAACCGTTATAATGGGGGACTTCAATCTACATATAGATTGGGTGAATCAAATTGGCAGGGGTGCTGAGGAAGAGGATTTCTTGGAATGTATGCGGGATAGTTATCTAAATCAACATGTAGAGGAACCAACGAGAGAGCAGGCTATTTTAGACTGGGTATTGAGTAATGAGGAAGGGTTAGTTAGCAGTCTTGTTGTACGTGCCCCCTTGGGCAAGAGTGACCATAATATGGTTGAGTTCTTCATTAGGATGGAGAGTGACATTGTTAATTCAGAAACAATGGTTCTGAACTTAAAGAAAGGTAACTTTGAGGGTATGAGACGTGAATTGGCCAAGATTGACTGGCAATTAATTCTAAAAGGGTTGACGGTGGATATGCAATGGAAGACATTTAAAGACTGCATGGATGAACTACAAAAATTGTTCATCCCAGTTTGGCAAAAGAATAAATCAGGGAAGGTAGTACATCCGTGGATAACAAGGGAAATCAGGGATAGTATCAAAGCGAAGGATGATGCGTACAAATTAGCCAGAAAAAGCAGCATACCGGAGGACTGGGAGAAATTCAGAGACCAGCAGAGGAGGACAAAGGGCTTAATTAGGAAAGGAAAAATAGATTATGAAAGAAAACTGGCAGGGAACATAAAAACTGACTGCAAAAGTTTTTATAGATATGTGAAAAGAAAGAGATTAGTTAAAACAAATGTAGGTCCCTTGCAGTCAGAAACATGTGAGTTGATCATGGGGAACAAGGATATGGCGGACCAATTGAATAACTACTTTGGTTCCGTCTTCACTAAGGAAGACATAAATAATCTGCCGGAAATAGCAGGGGACCGCGGGTCAAAGGAGTTGGAGGAATTGAGTGAAATCCAGGTTAGCCGGGAAGTGGTGTTGGGTAAATTGAATGGATTAAAGGCCGATAAATCCCCAGGGCCAGATAGGCTGCATCCCAGAGTACTTAAGGAAGTAGCTCCAGAAATAGTGGATGCATTAGTAATAATCTTTCAAAACTCTTTAGATTCTGGAGTAGTTCCTGAGGATTGGCGGGTAGCAAACGTAACCCCACTTTTTAAGAAGGGAGAGAGAGAGAAAACGGGGAATTACAGACCAGTTAGTCTAACATCGGTAGTGGGGAAACTGCTAGAGTCAGTTATTAAAGATGGGATAGCAGCACATTTGGAAAGTGGTGAAATCATTGGACAAAGTCAGCATGGATTTACAAAAGGTAAATCATGTCTGACGAATCTTATAGAATTTTTCGAGGATGTAACGGGGAGAACCAGTGGATGTGGTGTATCTGGACTTCCAGAAGGCTTTCGACAAGGTCCCACATAAGAGATTAGTATACAAACTTAAAGCACACGGCATTGGGGGTTCAGTATTGATGTGGATAGAGAACTGGATGGCAAACAGGAAGCAAAGAGTAGGAGTAAACGGGTCCTTTTCACAATGGCAGGCAGTGACTAGTGGGGTACCGCAAGGCTCAGTGCTGGGACCCCAGCTATTTACAATATATATTAATGATCTGGATGAGGGAATTGAAGGCAATATCTCCAAGTTTGCGGATGACACTAAGCTGGGGGGCAGTGTTAGCTGTGAGGAGGATGCTAGGAGACTGCAAGATGACTTGGATAGGCTGGGTGAGTGGGCAAATGTTTGGCAGATGCAGTATAATGTGGATAAATGTGAGGTTATCCATTTTGGTGGCAAAAACAGGAAAGCAGACTATTATCTAAATGGTGGCCGACTAGGAAAAGGGGAGATGCAGCGAGACCTGGGTGTCATGGTACACCAGTCATTGAAAGTAGGCATGCAGGTGCAGCAGGCAGTGAAGAAAGCGAATGGTATGTTAGCTTTCATAGCAAAAGGATTTGAGTATAGGAGCAGGGAGGTTCTACTGCAGTTGTACAGGGTCTTGGTGAGACCACACCTGGAGTATTGCGTACAGTTTTGGTCTCCAAATCTGAGGACGGACATTATTGCCATAGAGGGAGTGCAGAGAAGGTTCACCAGACTGATTCCTGGGATGTCAGGACTGTCTTATGAAGAAAGACTGGATAGACTTGGTTTATACTCTCTAGAATTTAGGAGATTGAGAGGGGATCTTATAGAAACTTATAAAATTCTTAAGGGGTTGGACAGGCTAGATGCAGGAAGATGGCTCCCGATGTTGGGGAAGTCCAGGACAAGGGGTCACAGCTTAAGGATAAGGGGGAAATCCTTTAAAACCGAGATGAGAAGAACTTTTTTCACACAGAGAGTGGTGAATCTCTGGAACTCTCTGCCACAGAGGGTAGTCGAGGCCAGTTCATTGGCTATATTTAAGAGGGAGTTAGATGTGGCCCTTGTGGCTAAGGGGATCAGAGGGTATGGAGAGAAGGCAGGTACGGGATACTGAGTTGGATGATCAGCCATGATCATATTGAATGGCGGTGCAGGCTCGAAGGGCCGAATGGCCTACTCCTGCACCTAATTTCTATGTTTCTATGATGGGCTGAATGGCCTAATTCTGCTCCAATAACATATGAACATGACCACGCCCCAAGCCAGCGTCAGCCCCGCTGCTCCCGTGCGGGCATGGTCGGTATACACACAGTGTGGTTGATGAAAACAAGCGCAATCCGCGGGAGAGATGTGGGCATTGATCACAATACAAATGGCCAAGGGCAGGGCAGCGGTGCTCGGCGCTCGGCGCTCGGGCCGGATCTGCAACCGTCGTCAGACGAGGCGCGAGAATCCCACCACGTGACCGTGCCCCGGGTTTCCCGGGCAGCGCGGCAGGGCCGCCGCCATCTTTGGCAACCGCTCTTGGCGCTTCCGAAGCGAGCGCGAAGGTTGACTGGGCACCACGCTGGCTGCAAGTCCCTGGCTTTCCCCCACCCCCACCACTCGTTTCCGTTGACTTCTCATCGCAACCTTCGCTTCGTCCATTTCCTCGCATCTCGCCCAGCAACGTCGGCGATTTCCGCCTCGCTGCCCGACATTTCGAGCTGCACCTTCGGTAAATCCCGGAATCCCAGCGCGACCTTTCGGTAATTTCCGCCACCCTTCAGCTTGTCTGCAGAACTGGGAGGCTCTGTCCGGGTGGAGTCGGGGCAGCATTTAGACATTTAGAACCAAAAGATTGCAAATGAAAACCTGCGATTACGTTTCCATCTCAGGTTAGGTGTTTAGCGATCTCAAGCCCAACGCTGTAACTAGTATGATTGGGTTGGTGCAAAATGCGGAAGCATCCAACATCTGGGCAGTCAGAAATCGAGTTGACGTTTGAGGTCCTCGACCTGAAACATTAGTTAATCTTTCCTCAGGTGTGGCCTGACCTGCGGAGTATTTTCTGCTTTAATTTTAGGTTGCAGCATCTGCAGTTTTATTTTTTTCAGTTAGATGCAAATCTTCATTCTGTTATATCAGGATAGTGAGCAACTGCAGACAAATAGGGTAGGCAACTTCTTGAAGTCTTGTGCACTGGTTGAAATAGTCACTTTGATCACTAGTAACACATTTTTGTGAACCAGCATCTGCAGTTCCTTTTGTCGACAAGTTAGCTGCTGGAGTAGTCAGACCACTTGCCTCCTGAAACCCGCTCAGCTGTTTAGTAATGTGTTCAAGAAGGAACTGCAGATGCTGGAAAATCGAAGGTACATAAAAATGCTGGAGAAACTCAGCGGGTGCAGCAGCATCTATGGAGCGAAAGAAATAGGCAACGTTTCGGCCCGAAACGTTGCCTATTTCCTTCGCTCCATAGATGCTGCTGCACCCGATGAGTTTCTCCAGCATTTTTGTGTACCAGCTGTTTAGTAAGATGTGGCGAATCTGTATGTAACTTCTGTAAATTCAGAAGTCATAGGAGCAGAATTAGACCATTTGCCCCTCATGTCTCTCATAGAAAAGACTAGGCTTGTATTCACTGGAGTTTAGAAGGATGAGGGGTGGGGGATCTTAGAGAAACATAACAAATTATAAAAGGACTAGACAAGCTAGATGCAGGAAAAATGTTCCCAATGTTGGGCAAATCCAGAACCAGGGGCCACAGTCTTAGAATAAATGGGAAGCCATTTAAGACTGAGGTGAGAAAAAACTTTTTCACCCAGAGAGTTGTGAATTTGTGGAATTCCCTGCCACAGAGGGCAGTGGAGGCCAAGTCACTGGATGGATTTAAGAGAGAGTTAGATAGAGCTCTAGGGGCTAGTGGAATCAAGGGATATGGGGAGAAGGCAGGCATGGGTTACTGATTGGGGACGATCAGCCATGATCACAATGAATGGAGGTACTGTCTCGAAGGGCCGAATGGCCTCCTACACCTATTTTCTATGTCTATTCCGCCATTCAATCATGGCTGATCTATCCTCCCTTTCAACCCCATTCTCCTGTAAACTTTGACACCCTTACCAACCAAGAATCTGTTGATCTCCGCTTTAAAAAAATATCCAAAGTCTTGACCTGCAGAGCTGTTTGTGGCAATACATTCCATAGATTCACCATCCTCTGGCTGATGAAATCAGCTGATGATCAATGACATCCCCCCCATATATTTCTAAAGTACAGGCCCAAAGCCGTCAAACACTCATCATACAGTAACCCAATCATCCCCGGGATCATTCTCATAAACCTCCTCTGGACCCACTCGAAAGCTAGCACATCCCTCCTCAGATATGGGGCCCAAAACTACCTACAATACTCCAAATGCAGTCTGATCAGTGCCCTGTAAAAGCCTCAGCATTGCATCCCTATTTTTATATTCTCGTCCTCTCAAAATGAATGCTAAGCTTGCATTCGCCTTCCTTACAACTGATTCAACCTGTAAAAACCTTTTGGGAATCCTGCACCAGTACTCCCAAGTCCCTTTGCACCTCTGATTTCTGAATACTCTCACCTTTTAGAAAATACGCCTTTATTTCTACTACCAACGTGCTATGTTCTACTACACTTTGCTATGTTCTATATCATCTGCTATATCTTTTTCCATTCTCCCAACCTATCCAAGTCCTTCTGCAGACTCCCTGCTTCCTCTACACTACTGCCCTTCCACCTATATTTGCATCATCCTCAAACCTGGTCATAAAACCTTCAATTGCACTCTACAAATAGACCCCCTGCTCAATACCACTAGTGACCGGCAACCAACCAAACAAATCCCCCTTTATTCCCACTCTTTGCCTTCTGCCATCGCTTTCCATGCTAGTATCATGTATTACCATGGGTTCTCCCTTGTTTAGCAGCTTTGTGCGGCACTTTTGATAATCCAAGTAAGCAATATCCACTGTGTGTCTATTCTGTTAATTACTTCCTCAAAGAATTCAACAAATATATCAAGCAAAATCTGACCAGCCTATTTTATCATGTGCTTGTAAGAACTCGGAAACCTCATCCTTAATAATGGACTCTAAAATCTTATCAACCACTGAGGTCAGGCTAACTGACCTATAGTTTCCACTCTTCTGCTTCGCTCGTTTCTTAAACAGCGGAGCAACATTTCAATTCACCTCTAGTAAAGCCTCCACTATCTCTAAAGCTACCTCTTTCAGAATCCTGGGGTGTAGTCCATTTGGTTCAGGTCCTATCCACCTTCAGACATTTCAGCTTCCCAAGCACCTTCTAAGTAAAAGCAACTTCATTAATTTCTGCCCCCTAACTCTTGAATTTCCAACACATTGCTAGACTTGTTAGCTATGAAGACTGACACAAAAATAATCTTATTCAATTTGTCCGCCATTTCTTTATTCCCATGTTCCAGTTTTCTATCACAACATTTCGTTAGAAGTAGCAAAGTAAGAATACAAATTAGTTTTAAGTTACAGAACCAATTGGTTGGGGATGGATGGTTCGGGCCGAGGGGACAACTCAGAGAAGCACAAGGAACTCTAGATGCTGGATTCTTGAGTAAAATACAAAATGCTGGAGCAACAGGCAACATCTCCAGAAAACATGGATTAGTGTTGTTTCGGGTCCGGGTGTCTCAGACTCTGATATGCATTAGGCATGGAGAGAGATTAGTGGAGATGGAAGAATGAATCAGTGAGTCGCAAAGAAAATGAGACTAAACCTCCAAATTGGTGGCAATGTATTAACAAATTAAATAAGGAGATAAATACTGTACAGTCATATAACTCCAGATGTGGTCTCACCAATGCCCTATGTAACTGAAGCGTAACCTCCCCACTTTTGTATTTGATTCTCCGAGCAATATATTGGACCATTGGGTCCCGTCCCCTCAATGTGCGGTTGCGGGAGGAGGGGGAGGCCTGCAGCGTCACACACACTAACCACCCCCCACATACACTCACACTAACCCCCCATCCCCCCAAATATTATATTAATATTATTAATTTGTTCCTTTTACCCCATCCCCCGCCCTATCCACTCACACATAGCCTCCAACTGCGCAGGAGAGGGAGGGGGTTAGAGAGAGAGGGCAGAGAGTGGGAGGACAGAGAGAGAGGGCAGAGAGAGAGAGAGGGCAGAGAGAGAGGGCAGAGACAGGGAGGGGGCAGAGACAGGAAGAGGGCAGAGACGGAGAGGGCAGAGACGGCGAGGGCAGAGACGGCAGAGAGAGAAAGGGCAGACGAGAGGGCAGGGCGGAGAGGGAAGGGGGCAGAGTGGGAGGGGTGCAGATAGGTAGGGAGGGGGGGCAGAGAAGGAGGGGTCCAGAGAGGGAGGGGGGGCAGAGTGGGAGGAGGATAGAGAGGGAGGGGGGACAGAGAGCGAGGTAGGGCAGAGAGGGAGGAGCGAGGCGGCGGACAGGAGGGCGTCAAGCTGGGCTCGGCCCGCTGCAATAGCCTCCCTGACGGGCGACAGACCCGGGCGAGGCCGTGGCCGCGGGCGGGCATGGCCCGAGGACACAAGAAAATTCAGATCTTGTATGTATACAGTATATGTGTGTTATTACATCTTCGTGAAAAAACTACGTGGTAATGATAAAATATTTACATATTCCCCAAAACAATATTCCACCACTCACCTGTTCCCCTAACGCAACCCATTACCCAAATACAATATTCCACGACTCACCCATATCCCTTAACTGCGCAGGCGCAGCTCATTTCCCCATATCCCCCAGCACTCCCTCCCCCTTCTCTTCATGTGTGGGAGGGGAGGGGGGAAAGAGAAGGGTGTGTGGCGGGGGGTTGTGGGGTGGGAGGGGAGGGGGGGGTGTGGGCGGGTGTCAGGGGTGTGGGGGAGTGGTGTGTGTGGGAGGGGTGTGAGCGGGAGGGGTGTGAGCGGGGAGGGGTGTGGGGGCGGGGGTGTGTGGGGGGAGGGGAGGGTGTGGGAGGTGGCGATGGGAGGGTGGGGGCGGGGTGTGTGTGGGGAGGGGTGTGTGTGGGGAGGGGATGTGCGAGGATGTGTGTGTAGGGAGAGGGGTGTGTTGGCAGTCAATGAGAAAAAATATGTACAAATCCAGAATCAACACATTTACGCCAGGTTGGGAACTTTTGCTGTAGCTGCTTTGCAGCAACAGGGTTTTATCGGCATGGCAATGTTTGAGATTAGACGGCAGAGGTTGGGCATATTTTAAAAATGTCATCATTTGTGGGGTTGTGGGTGGTGATGGTGCCATTGGCATTTATGATCCACCCCTAACTAACATGGTTCTGATTTCACTGTTGAGGCTTAGCGTTATGTAAGGGTGACTTAACGTCACCCCGATCGTCCTTACTGAACTAATTGGGATTTGTAAAGTTTCCAGTAGTTCAATTCAGTTTCAATTTATGCGTAGGAAGGAACCTCAGATGCTGGTTTAAACCGAAGATAGACATAAAATGCTGGAATAACACAGCAGGACAGGCAGCATCTCTGGATAGAAGGCATGGGTGACGTTTCGGGTCGACACATTTCTTCAGGCTCCTTTCTCTCCAGAGATGCTGCCTGTCCCGCTGAGTTACTCCAGCATTTTGTGTCTATCTTCAGTTTCAGTTCAGTTTAGTTTATTGTCATGTGTACTGAGGTACAGTGAAAAGCTTTTGTTGCGTGCTAACCAGCCAGCGGAAAGACAACACATGATTACAATCGAGCCATTTACAGTGTACAGATACATGATAAGGGGATAAGATTTAGTGCAAGATAAAACCAGCAAAGTCCGATCAAGGATATTCCGAGGGTCACCAAAGTGGTAGGTAGTAGTTCAGCACTGCTCTCTGGTTGTGGTAGGATGGTTCAGTTGCCTGATAAGCTGGGAAGAAACTGTCCCTGAATCTGGAGGTGTGCGTTTTCACACCTCTGTACTTTTTGCCTGATGGAAGAGGGGAGAAGAGGGAGTGACCTGGGTGAGACTCGACCTTGATTATGCTGCTGGCCTTGCCGAGGCAGCGTGAGGTATAAATGGAGTCAATGGAAGGGAGGTTGGTTTGTGTGATGGTCTGGGCTGCGTCCACACATCGTTGCAATTTTTTAATGCTTGCCGAACTTATTTATTTTTCTGGGGAGAGTATAGTTTATTGTCTTGTGGACCGAGGCATATGGTCAGCATGGCCTGATTCTGTTCAGTTTATCTTCATTATACAAATGATGCACAGGTCTGAGTTGTGTGCACAAGGTAACTTTGGAATGGTTTAAACACACGAGGCGCATGCGGTAACCATTCCAAAGTTACCACGTGCACACAATTCCTACCGAAGCACAAAATAGACCTGTGCATCTTCTTTATTTCTGTTCATGAAGTCTTCTGCCGACAGTGGTCATTGACAAATCCACACCTGACTCCCGAAGAGTGTTTCTGATCTGTCGGACAATTGTTTGGGGATTTTTCTTTATTAAAGAGAGAATTCTTCAATCATCAACTGTGGAGGCCTGTTTGCGATGAGTAAGATCACCAGTGCTCGCTTTCCTCTTAATGATGTTTCAAACAGTTGATTTTGGTAATCCTAAGGTTTGGCTGATGTCTCCAACAGTTTTATTCTTGTTTCCTAGTCTCATAATGGCTTATTTGACTTTCATTGGCACAACTTTGGCCCTCATGTTGATAAACAGCAATAAAAGTTTCCAAAGGTGATGGAAAGACTAAGCGCCGAGAGCTCTCTTATATCTGCATTAAGGAGGCAATTGAACACACCTGAGCAATAAGCGAATTTGGTATTCCGACTGCGCATGCCCAGGTCATAGGTCACTCGCTATAATCATTCTTGGTAGCTGTGAATCTGCATAGGTGCAGCCCTGCTTTTCGTCTGTGGTCGGGGTCGGGCCCGGATCGATGGCGCTGCGGGCGCTGTTGAGTTGCTGCTGGGCTGTCCCCGTTCACTCCCGGGTGTCCCGTCCCTGTCCGGGCGGGCTGGGGACCGTCGGCTGCGCCTCTCGCCGCTGTCCCGTTGGTCTGGGGCTGTCGGTTGGCCCGGCGGGGCAGGTGGAGTTGAGCTGGGGTTGCGCTTCTCCTCGCTGGCTATGGGCCTGGCGGCCGCAGCTCCGAGCCGGTGTCACGTCGGTCCGTATGTCTCAGGCCGCTCCCTGGGCGAGGATGGGACATTCGGGGAGTGTCCAGTGGCGGTTCGGCAGCTCTTGCGGTGCCGGGTCCCGGGTTCGATCCTGGCTGCGGATGAGGTGCGGGTCTGTGTGTGTGTGCAGATGCCGAGAATGTCTCTGCTGGCCCAGTCACCCCCTCCCCCCCCGCACGTCTCCCACTTGCATCTGCCCTCTCTGTTACACCCCGCTCTCCCGCTACCTGGCACACCAGTTCCTCAGATTAAATATATTTTTACACAAAATTCATGAATGAAGATAAGAATTTATACACTGTTTATACAGTCAGCGCTTTGTTAGCTTTTTCTTCATACCGAGTGTCCTTTGACAAATCCCATGATTTGTTGCGTTTTTCGGAATACCAAACTCGCTTATTACAAACACCTGTGAAATCATGTATCCCAAACATTATAGTGCCCTGAAATGGTGGGATTATGTATAACTACAGCTGTAATTTCTACATGGTGAAACCAAAATGTATAAAAATACCCTTTAATAAAATGTGACAATGTGCACTTTAACCGCATGTGATTTTTTTCTATTACAAATCTGAAATTGTGGAGTACAGAGACAAATAAATAAATGATGGGTCTTTGTCCCAAACATTATGGAGGGCACTGTAAGTCTGAAAAAGGATCTCGACCCGAAACGTCACCCATTCCTTCTCTCCATGCTGCCTCCCGCTGAGTTACTCCAGCATTTTGTATTTACCTAAATATTTTCCCACTTACCTTAAACCTATTCCCTCTATTTCCAGACACATTTACACTGGGACAAAAAAGACAGTGAACATTCACGCTATCTAAGCCTTATGTGATTTTATATACCTCTATAAGATCACCTCTCAGCCTACTATGCTCCAGGTGCAGAAGTCCCAGCCTATCCTACCTTTCCTTAGAACTCAAGCCATCGAGTCCCAGCAACATCCTGCTGAATATTTTCTGCACTTTTCAGCTTAATGACTTCCTTTCTATAGGGTGGCCAGAATTATACAAGTGGTAGAGTTGCTGCCTTACAGTGAATGCAACGCCGGAGACCCGGATTCGATCCCGATTATGGGTGCCATCTGTACGGAGTTTGTACGTTCTCCATGACCTGCATGGGTTTTCTCCGAGATCTTCGGTTTCCTCCAACACTCCAAAGACTTACAGGTGTGTAGGTAAATTGGCTTGGTAAATGTAAAAATTGTTCCCAGTGTGTGTAGGGTAGTGTTAATGTGCGGAAATCGCTGGTCGGCGACGACCCGGTGGGCCGAAGGGCCTGTTTCCGCGCTGTATCTCTAAACTAAAATATTCGATATGTGGTCGCACCAACAGTCTTGATATTCCAACTCCTATACTCAATACGCTTACTGATGAAGGTAGGCATGATAAAAGCCTTCTTCACCATCTCAGTCACCACTTTCAGGGAATTGTATTCCTATTCTCCTTGGTGTTTCAGTTCTACAATTCTCTCGAGGGTCCTACCATATACTGTGCAAGTCCTGCCCTGGTTTGACTTATCAAATGCACCACCACACACTTGTCCAAGATAAATTCTACCTGGGCTACTTCCCTAATTGTTCTAGATCCTTTTGTAAACTTAGAATGGTTGAAGAGATTTTGCATAGGTTTTGTTTTGCACATAATTTTTTTGCTGAATAAAGTTTATTTTTGGAAATAAAATAATATTTTCACAAATCCGTGCAAGGGTGTTTAGTTCTATTTAAAGATAGGGTCGAACTCTACCGAGTATGACACTATTGAATGTATTGTAGATTGTTTAGTTTGGTTTCATTTATTTTATTATTGTCATGTGCACTGATACAGTGAAAAGCTTTTATTTACTTGCTATCCAGTCAAAGAAAAGAACCTACATGAATACAATCAAGATGTCCACTGTGCATAAATAAAGGAGACAACATTTAATGAAAGATATAACTTTGACGTCCGATAAAGTCCAATTAAAGAGAGTTCAAAGGTGTCCAATGGCAGGTCAGGACCGCACTCTAGCTGATGAGAGCACCATTCAGTTGTCTGATAACAGGTGGAATAAAACTTCCTGAATCTGGAGGTATGCGCTTTCAAACTTCTGTACCTCTTGCCTGATGGGAGAGGGAGGAGTGACAGGGGTGAGACTGGTCCTTGATAATGCTGACAGCCAGAGTGAAGTGTAGATGATGTCAATGGAAGGGAGATTGGCTTGTGTAATGATCTGGGCTACATCCATAGCTCCTGTAATTTCCTGCAGTCTTGGATGGAGCTATTCCCAAACCAGGCTGTGATGCATCCTGATAAAATGCGTTCATTGGCAAATCTGTAGAAGTTGGTGAGAGTTGTTTGGGCTGAACCTCCGAAGCATTCTAAAAAAGCGGAAGCATTGGTGGACTTTCTTGGCCTTCTATGTGGCTGGTCCAAGACAAATAGCTTGTGATATTTATTCCTAGGAACTTGAAGATTTCAACCATCTCCACTTCAGACCCATCAATGTATGCTGTTGGTTTACAGGGAACAAACAGGTCTTTTTATCTGGTTGGCAAGATCTAATGAATGAAGCGCTGGGCGCTCATTGTTTTATTATTAATTTATATAAACGATGGACAAAGACACCAAGGACCTCTGACCTACATTCGTTGATGACAGCAAGATAAGCTTAAAAGTTGCAAAAAGAACATAAAGAGGCTACAAAGGGTTTCAGATACAGTGCCCTCCATAATGTTTGGGACAAAGACTCATCATTTATTTATTTGCCTCTACTCCACAATTTGAGATTTGTAATAGAAAAAAATCACATGCGGTTAAAGTGCACATTGTCATATTTTATTAAAGGGTATTTTTATACATTTTGGTTTCACCACTGAGTCCTCGCTGACCAGCGATCACCCATACACTAGTTCTATGTTGTCCCACTTTTGCGTCCTACCACTAGGGGTAATTTACAGAAGCCAATTAACCTACGAACCTGCGCGTCTTTGGAATGTCGAAAGAAACCAAAGCACCCAGAGAAAACTCACGCAGTCACGGGGAACACACAAACTCCATACAGATAGCACCCGAGGTCAGAATCGATCCTTGTTTTTGGCGCTGTGAACCAGCAGCACTACTGCACCGCTACCGTGCCGCCCTAAGCTTCAAAGAGACCCGAGCAATAATTTCTTCATGCAGAGAGCTGCCAAAGGAAGTTACAGAGGTGGGTACAATGGCAAAGTATAAAATACATTTATACAGATTCATGGATAGGAAAGGTTGAGTGATCTATGGCCAAATGCATGCAAATAGGGCTAGCTCAGCTATAAAACCTGGTCAGCACAGTGAGCTGGGCTGAAGGGCCGGTTTCCATGCTGTATGACTTGTTAGTTTCTTTGGCCATCCTTCCCAAAACTGAATTGGGAAGATTAGTTATTTCACATTTGGTAATGATGCCTGTGATGCTGCTTTTGTGGTTGATTAGCTTCATTGATTAATCTAGTTGAAAGTCTCAGCTTATTTTGAAAGCTGAGACATGAAGAGGGAGAGCAGACGAGGTGGGGGACAGAGAGGGAGCGGGAGGGAGTCAGAGAGGGAGCGGGGCAGAGAGGGAGGCGGGTAGAGTTTGAGGGGTGGGGGGGGCGCGGCGTCACAGGGGAGGGCTGGTTCCCAAACGCAATACTCCCTCACTCCAGCTCCAGCTCCGATCCCCAGCTCCAGCTCCGGGGCAGTGCGAGCGGCCGGGCAGCGCAAGTGGCCAGGCTATGTCACTCGCAGCGCATGAACACAGCATGCAGACCCATTGTGCCGTCATCAGCCAAAGCCAACCGGTTTTATTTTCAAAGTTATTTCAGATTTTTGAACATTTTGATTAATAACTAGAGAAATAATGCATGAATGTTTCAGATAAGGCGATTTTTGACTTCAGAGCATAAATCCCATTCGGAATGTGTAAAGATTTCACCATTAGCGCGTCATTTCTTCGAGTAGATGTGAATCACACACAAACATCACACAAACACACAAATAAATACACATCCAAGATCAGACTTTTAATAGTTACTAGACCAAGTGGGACTCGTTGGGTCCCTATCACAAGAGAGGCCTGGTCCCCCAGTGCAACCCGCTCCCCAACGTAAGATTCGACCATTCACCCATAGACCCCACAGGACGCCTGGTCCCCCAACGCTAACCACTCCCCAACATAAGATTCCACTACTCACCCATAGCCCCCAACTGTGCATGTCGGCTCATTTTTAACGCAATATTCGACCACTCACACATAGCCTTTTGCTGCAGGGAGAGACTGGACATACTTGGATTGTTTCTCTGGAGCAGCGGAGGTTACAGAGAGACCTGATAGAAGTTTATAAAATTATGTGGCGTAGATAGGATACACAGTCAGACATTTATTCCCAGGCTGACATGCCATAGACCATAGGGCAAAGCTTTAAGGTGAGAGGGGCAAAGTTTAAGGAAATTAAACCAAATGGGACCCGATTGCGGGGGGGGGGGGGGGGGCGGCCTGTGTTGTCACACATACACTAACCGCCCCCCACACATACACACACACTAACTACCCCTTACACACACACACTAACCACCCCCCTTGATATGATATTAATATTATTCATTGGCTCATTTTACCCCATCCCTGCCCTATCCACTGACGCATAGCCCCGAACTAGCAGGCGTGTCTAGAGAGGGAGGGGAGAGTAAAGAATGAGGGCAGAGAGAGAGGGGGCAGGGGCAGAGACAGAGAGAGAGGGGGCAGAGAAAGGGAGAGAGGGAGGGTGGGAGAGAGGGGGAAGAGAAGGGGGGGGGGGGGGAAGGGAGGGGAGAGGGGGGGGAAGGGAGGGAGAGAGAGAGGTGGGAGAGAGAGGGGTGGGAGAAAGGTGTGGGAGAGGTGGGGAGAGAGAGAGGGGGAGACCCGGGTCGAGCCGAGGGGGAGAGAGGGGAGGAGAGAGAGAGAGGGGGGTGAGGGGGGAGGGGGAGAGATCCGAGCCAAGGCGGGTGAGCGAGTGTCGACCAAACGAGCGCAGGTTGGGCCAAAGCAGTCTTCAGCAATGATCTTTGGTGGGCGAGCGAGTGTCGATTTGGGTCCATGCAGCGAGCGAGTGTTGGTTGGGTCCACGCAGTCTTCAGCGATGGTCTTTAGTCTTCAGTCAAAACGGCGACATTTGAACAACGGGGGGAGGAGGGAGGGTAGGGAGGTGACGTCAGTCGTAGCTTGAGCAGACAGCAGGCAGATCCATTGTCACTTCATCAGCAAAAAAAAAGAGGCATTTTGAATTCAAAGTTGGATCGGATTTGTGAACATTTTTATTAATAACTCAAGAAATAAAGCACAAAATTTTCATGTAAGCTGATTTTTGACTCAAGGGGGTAAATATCGAAAGAATATGTAAACATTTTCCCCTTCGCGTGTCGTTTTTTCGAGTAAATGTGATCACACAGAAATAAATATATAAGTACACAAACACACATCCAAGATCAGAGTTTTATAGTTATAAGGAAAGGATATGATATGATATGATGCTGATGTTAACCTGAGACTCCAAAAGCTTTTGTGTGGATCCCTGTCCTTTGAGTGTATCCGTGTTACCTCATGGAGTAGTAGTAAACAGTCCAAGAAAGATGCGCTGGAATTTCCGCAAAGCCAACTGGAAGAAATACAGTGAAACTCTAGACCAGAGTGTTGTTACCATCCCACTCCACACCATCACTGTAGATGAAGCATACAACCGTTTCTGCAGCGCCATCTATAAAGCCGCCCACAAAACAATTCCAAGAGGCTACCGTCCCCTCTACGTCCCATGCCTGGATGGAGAAAGCGCTGCCCTCCTACAAACCTACAAAACATCAGGGGACCCTGAGATAGCAGAACATCTCATTGAATCACTATCTTCAGCTCGGCAAAGGAAATGGGAGGAGACAGTAGCAGAGCTAAACTTCACCCACTCTAGCAGAAAATGCTGGAGCCTCATCCGCCGCCTAGGAGCTGCACAGAAACCCCCTACCCAAAGCCGACCTTCTGTCACACCCAACCAGGTTGCATCCCACCTACTGAATATTGCAAAAGCATCCCAAGACAAGTCCACCAGAAGAGCTGTCGCAACAGAGCTAAGGACACTTCGACGAACACCTGGAAAGGAAATAAACCCTGAGCCCTTCGAGGTGGCTGAACTGGAGAAGGTCCTGCAGGGCCTGAAATGTGGAAAGGCAGCAGGTTATGATAACATCTCTCCAGAGTTCATGAAACACCTGGGCCCCCGAGCTCTAACCTGGCTGACCCAACTCTACACTAGGGCCATACAGACTAACTCCATCCCAAAGATATGGCGGACAGCAAAAGTCATTGCTATACCAAAACCTGGCAAAGACGAAAAACTACCAGCAAGCTACCACCCAATCTCTCTACTCTGCGTCCCACTCAAAATCTTAGAACGCCTTATACTACAACGTATATCTCCAGGAGTAGAAGAGATTCTCAGTGTGGATCAGGCAGGTTTCCGCAAGGACCGCAGCACAGGAGAACAAGTTCTGGCCCTAACCACCTGCATTGAAAACGGCTTCGAGAACAAACTGAAGACCAGGGCAGTGTTCCTTGATCTCACCGCAGCCTATGACACTGTGTGGCACAAAGGCCTCCTCCTAAAACTCACCAAAGCACTCCCTGCCTGGGCATCAGAAACCATCAAATCTCTGCTCTCCAACCGCAGGTTCAGAGTTCACCTTGGACAGAACAAGAGTGCATGGAGAACGCAGAAGAATGGGCTCCCGCAAGGGTCAGTTTTAGCCCCAACCTTGTTGAACCTTTACACAAATGACCTACCCACCACCAAATCCCGCAAATTCATCTATGCAGATGACATCTGTTTGGCCTTCCAAGCACCAGATTTTGGTACATTGGAACAGGTGCTCAATGAAGACCTTGCTAAACTGGACGAGTACTGCAAAACCTGGCGCCTAAAACCAAGCCCAGCAAAAACGGTCTCCAGTGTGTTCCACCTCCATAATGCAGAAGCCACAAGAGAACCAAACATCTATCTGAGCAGGACCAAACTGAAGTATGCCCCCACTCCAACCTACCTCGGAGTGACCCTTGACAGGACCCTATCCTTCAAGGAACATCTAAAAAAAACAGCAGCTAAGGTGAAGTCCAGAAACAATCTCCTCAGTAAGCTTGCTGGCTCAAAGTGGGGGGCAGCAGCCCCCACACTGCGCATTTCAGCACTAGCCCTTGCATTTTCTTCAGCCGAATATTGTGCCCCTGTTTGGTCCAGGTCATCCCACACACACCATGTGGACACCCAATTGAACTCAACAATGAGGATCATCACAGGAACAATCCGCTCAACACCACTCCCCTGGCTCCCTGTCCTATCCAACATAGCCCCTCCACACATCCGGCGAGTAGTCCTCACTCAAAGGATGCTCCAAAAGACCAAAAACTCCCCTCACCTGCCAATTCACATGGACATCTTCAACCCACCCACTGCTCGACTTCCATCTAGACGACCAATTTGGAAGAACCCACCACCAGCTGATTTCACCATCCAATCAGCTTGGAAAAAGGAATGGGAGTCCAAGGACGTCCCAAATAAACATCTGGTGTCAGACCCCACCCTACCGGTCCCTGGCACCAATCTCCCAAGGAAGCAGTGGACGACGCTGAATAGATTCAGGACTGGACATGGCCCCTGCTTGGCCAGCCTTCACAAATGGGGCAGCAGCCCAACCCCACGGTGTGCTTGTGGAGAGCAGCAAACAATGCAACACATCATTGAAGCATGCCCTCAACAAAGACTCAAAGGAGGACTTGTCACCCTTCATACAGCAGATCAAGAGGCAACTGCTTGGCTAAAGGACTTTGCATTCGCTAAATAAATGGAGTAGAGTGAACCCAAGTGAACCGGATTGGACTATTTAACTGAATCGTTCGACTGTTCATGTTTAGTTGAGGTTAGGCTGTGTTGCTGCATCATGCAGGCAGAGGGAGAGGAGAAAATAAAAAAGGAGGCTGGCAGGCAGAGTGTGAAAGCCAGTGTGTCAGAGAGAAAAAGTGTGGAGAGGAAACAGGCCTGAGGTAAGACAATGGTTGGGTTGGTTCTAGATTTCACTTCAATTTTGTACCCAAGTAGCTCTCTACCACATGGCTGTGGTCTCAATTTGCAGGAAACCCACCAGCTACGAGTGCGGAGGATATTTTGTGCCCCAGCAGTTATCCTTCCTTTGGAATAGGGAGGATGGTAGATTGATGGTAAAAGCACTAGCCCCGGTTATCTTACAGACATGTAGAATGCTGTTCCTGTGACAATCTGTTGATGAATATGTTGATTAATGATTCGATGCCCCAATGTACAAGAACGTGCAAATTGGAACAGGAGTAGGCCACCATTCTGTCCTGCCATTCAATAAGACCAGGGCTGTTCTATGTTGTTCCCAATAACCCTCAATTTCTCGGCCTTTTGAATATTTACCTATCTCCCATTCCTTGAAAGTAAAGGAAGCTAGTCACCCTTGCCAGTTCCCAGGCACGTTCCTATTGAATGCTGAGGTGATTCACTGTTTGCCTGGGATAAAAAAATGTTGGTCTCCTGCTTCCGGCATTTTGAACTGGAGCCCAGGAGACACAGCTGTTCGCCCTTGCAGCATTTTGAACGGATCCAGTTACACAGAAGTGGAGTATTGTGGTTGATCTGCACGCCCAAGGCAGCTGGTTCGGTTTCAGAAAGCTGCTATTATCCATTGTGGCCTCCCAGAGGCGTTGGTCCCATTAAGCAAATGCTGACTCTAGCAAGAACAAACCAGCTCTTTCCATTCCACCAACATCTCCCCACGACACTACCATTTTTATCCTTTCAATTACTTTTTCCTTTAGTGTGGTACAGGACTGTCATATGTTGATAGAATGGAGTGACTGGGCTTGTATACTCTGGAATTTAGAATGACGAGAGGTGATCTTATTGAAACATATCAGATTATTAAGGGTTTGAACATGCTAGAGGCAGGAAACATGTTCCCGATGTTGGGGGAGTCCAGAACCAGGGGCCACAGTTTAAGAATAAGGGGTCAGCCATTATTCCTTATAGATAAGGAAAAACCTTTTCACACAGAGAGTTGTGAATCTGTGGAATTCTCTGCCTCAGAAGGCAGTGGAGGCCAATTCTCTGGATGCTTTCCAGAGAGAGTTAGATAGAGCTCGTAAAGATAGTGGAGTCAGGGGATATAGCGAGAACACCTGGACCATTTCCGACACTTCCCACCATTTCTTGACCTCACTATTTTCATCGCAGGTGATAGACTTCTGACCGACATCCACTATAAACCAACTGCCTCCCATGGCTATCTAGACTACACTTCTTCCCACCCTGCTTCCTGTAAGGACACCATCCCCTACTCCCAATTCCTCCGTCTACGCCGCATCTGCTCCCAGGATGAGGTGTTCCACACCAGGGCATTGGAAATGTCCTCATTCTTCAGGGAACGGGGGTTCCCCTCCCCTACTATAGATGAGGCTCTTACCAGGGTGTCTTCAATACCCCGTAACACTGCTCTCTCTCCCCATTCCCCCACTCGTAACATGGGCAGAGTCCCCCTAGTCCTCACCTTCCACCTTACTAGCCGTCACATACAACAAATAGTCCTCCGTCATTTTCCCCACCTCCAACGTGACCCCACCACTCGCCACATCTTCCCATCTCCCCCCCGTCTGCTTTCCACATAGACTGCTCCCTCCGTAACTCCCTGGTCAATTCTTCCCTTCCCACCCGCACCACCCCCTCCCCGGGCACTTTCCCTTGCAACCGCAAGAGATGCTACACTTGTCGCTTTACCTCCCCCCTCGACTCCATTCAAGGACCCAAGCAGTCGTTCCAGGTGCGACAGAGGTTCACCTGCACCTCCTCCAACCTCATCTATTGCATCCGCTGCTGTAGATGTCAGCTGATCTACATCGGTGAGACCAAGCGTAAGCTTGGCGATCGTTTCGCCGAACACCTCCGCTTGGTCCGCATTAACCAACCTGATTTCCCTGTGGCTCAGCACTTCAACTCCCCCTCTCATTCCAAATCCGACCTTTCTGTCCTGGGCCTCCTCCATGGCCAGAGTGAGCACCACCGGAAATTGGAGGAGCAGCACCTCACATTCCGCTTGGGCAGTTTGCACCCTAGTGGCATAAACATTGACTTCTCCAATTTCCGGTAGCCCTTGCTGCCTCCTCCCCTTCTCAGCTCTCCCTCAGCCCTCTGGCTCCTCCTCTTCCTTTCTCCTTTCTTCTCCCCCCCCCCCCCCCACATCAGTCTGAAGAAGGGTTTCGGCTGCAAACGTTGCCTACTTCCTTCGCTCCATAGATGCTGCCTCACCCGCTGAGTTTCTCCAGCACTTTTGTCTATCTCTGGAGGATAGGTAATATTTCAGGTCGGAACCGTTCTTGAGACTGAAAGTAGGGATCGAGGGGCAGGTGAATAGCTGGAGGTGAGAAAAGGCTGGGTCCAATTAAGGCTGGCTACAAATGACCTCAGGCAGGATGGTGCCTGGTTACGCACATTGTTGGCTAGGGAAGGTGTGATCTCAACAGTGGCACTGATCAAACGACCACGCCTCGGAAGGGGGCAAGAGAGGAGGGGAATGTAGTTAGAAGTTACTTAAAATTAGAGAATTCAACGTTAATACTGCTGGGTTGTAAGCTACCCAGGCAAAATATGAGGGGATATGGAGTTGAAATGGTTGGCAACCAGGAGATCCCATAGGCCTCGGTGGACTGAGCATAAGTGCTCAGCAAAACAGTTGGCGTGTCTAGCTTTGGTCTCGCCGATGTACAGCAGGCCACATCGGGAACACCGGATGCAGTAGATGAGGTTAGAGGAGGTACAAGTGAGTCTCTGTCTCACCTGAAAGGACTGTCATCGTCCCTGAATAGAGTTGAGGGAGGAGGTATAAGGCCAGGTGTTGCATCTCCTGTGGTTGCAGGGAAGGTAACTGGGGAGTTGGTGGCTTGGGTGGGAACGGATGAGTGAATCAAGGAGTTGCGAAGGGAACAGTCTCTGGGGAAGGCAGAAAAGGGTGGACACAACTAAACTAAACATTTTATACCAGTTTAAAGAATTACATTTATTTTTCAATTAGCCTAATTCCCCAACAAAATGATGTTGACTATCTTTGATTAATCTCTTCCATTCCTGGTGTAGATTTATCCTGGCCCTCTGAATTTTTTTTCCAATGACTTCCCAACCACTGACATCTCCTCCCACCCTCCCATCCGCCCGCCCTCGGGCTCCTCCTCCTCCTCCCTTTTTCCTTCTTTCTTTCCCCACCCCCCATCAGTCTGAAGAAGGGTTTCGGCCCGAAACGTCGCCTATTTCCTTCGCTCCATAGATGCTGCTGCACCCGCTGAGTTTCCCCAGCAATTTTGTGTACCACTGACATTAGATTTACAGAGCTGCAATTACCTGGCTTATCCCTACTGGTCTTTTTGAATAATATACCGGGTTTATTGAGCTCCATCCATTTGAAATGGTACTTGCGGCCAGCAAAGATTTAAAAATCTCTGCCAGGATCCAAACGATCTCTTTCCTTACTTCCCAGGGCAGCCTGGGACACACCTCATCGGGCCCTCGGGATTTAACCATCTTTAAACCTACTAGGACATCTAATGGAGAAACAAGGAACTGCAGATGTTGGAATTTTGTAACTAACAGCAACTGCAGCTGGAAAATCATCAACTCAATGAAAGACTGAGTTAATGGTCTGCCTGAAACTTGTTGATATTCCAGTGTAATAGGATGTCCTTATTTGAATGGTGCCAACTGACATATGCAGGGTGCTGGAGAACATCCCGAGGGACTGAAGATTGGCACATTGACTACAAAGGCTGTCTGAAGAAAAACTGCTCTAGGGTACTTCCCCCATGGGATACTGTCTGGGCTTCGTGTAACAGCCTCTCGTACACCTCAGAGATGCATGGCTTAAGAAGGACCCATTTGTGGCGCTGACGCATTACAATGGAATGTTTGAATTATTTGCTTATGACAATTGATAATATCCTGATTGCATTTACTATGTGTATCATGAACAAAGTATATTTTTGAAAAGAACAAAAAATATTCCTGAGCAGACTGCTTGGTCGAATACCTCATGACCCAGAACTTTCAAATAAGGACCTAGAACTTGCTCGGGTTGGTGGATAGAAAGGCCCACCTTGTAAGATCTTCCACCCACAATCCCAGCACCACCATTGTGGTACTGATTAAATGACTAGACCTCGAAAGGGGGCAAGAGGGGAGGGGAATGTAGTTAGAAGTTACTTAAAATTAGAGAATTCAACATTCATACTGCTGGGTTGTAAGCTACCCACGTGAAATATGAGGGGATGTGGAGTTGAAATTGTTGGCAATCAGGAGATCCCATACACCTCAGTGGACCGAGCGTAAGTGTTCAGCAAAACAGTTGGTGAGTATACGTTTGGTCTCGCCGATTTACAGCAGGCCACATCGGGAACACCAGATGCAATAGATGAGGTTAGAGGAGGTACAAGTCTTTGAGATAGCTGCCATGGAGATGAGACCGTGATCTATCTTCTGAAATGTCCTTTTGCCAATAATGTCTAGAAAGAGATGCAATTTTTGTTAACGAGGTTCATCCTGAGCAACTGCATGACAGGGTACTCTGTACTGTTTGCTATTCACGGGGAGGCTGACACAAATATTGGCTACTGCTGTAAGATATCAGCCTGAAAGGTTATCCAGCACATGGAGCTGTCTGCAAACAAATCTTGTAGACTGCAGACTGATGACACATTTCAAAGCACAGGACTGCTGAGATATGCAGTGAGGTCTGTTGCTGCCACTGCAAAGGAAGGGCCAAGGATTATGGACCTCCTATCAATGCACATTGAGAGGCTGAAACCTATGTTAAAATCCCAAATATCATGAGAAAACGAGCACATATCACACTAATATTCTATTTGGTTGCACAATTTACGTTTTCCATTGTGCACGGTAAAATATGAATGCATTATATATTTGCAAATGTTGCAAATAAAAATAGTTTTGGAAAAGTAATTCTGGGTAATCAACTGATGACAGTTAAACTAGATTTGGTACAACATGCCTTGCATCTCCTGCTACTACTTAACTTAATTGCAACAAATAATACTTTGAAGGACAGCTGAGAAGGAGAAGAGTAGTGAATTAGAAAACACTTTTCCTATCTATTTCAAAACAACCCAGAGCGCAAATGAAGTACTGTTGAATTGTAGGTAATGGCTTCTAGGAAACGTATTCATTTGGGGTGGTGCTGACTACGAGTGCTGTCTGTACGGAGTTTGTACGTTCTCCCTGTGACCACGTGGGGTTTCCCCGGGTGCTCCGCCTTCTTCCCACATTCCAAAGACCAGCAGGTTTGTAGGTTAATTGGCTTAGCAAATTGTCCCTAGTGTGTAGGATAGAACTAGTGTACGGGCAATCGGCACGGACACGGAGGGTGGAATGGCCTGTTTCCATGGTGTATCTCCAAAATGCAGTAGAAAGCATTTTATCGTAATCCATCACAAGATGGTCTGGGGACATCTCCATCCAAGACTGCAAGAATTTGCAGAGAATGGAGGACGCAGCTCAGACCATCATGCAAATCTATCTCCCTTCCATTGACAATCTACACTTCACGCTGCCTCGGCAAGGTCACTAACATAATCAAGGACACGCCCTCCTCCCCCCTCCCATCAGGGAAGTGTGAAAACGCATACCTCCAGGTTCAGGGACAGTTTTTTCCCAGCTGCATTCCCAGTTATCAGACAACTGAACCATCCTATCACCAACTAGAGAGCAGTCCTGACCTACCATCTATCTCATTGGAGACCCTCAAACTATCTTTAATCGTACTTTACTGGACCCTATCTTGCACCAAACGTTAGTTCCTTTATCCTGTATCTATCTGTACACTGAGGACAATTTGATTGTAATCTTGTAGTCTTTTGCCTGACTGGATAGCACACAACAAAAAAGCTTTTCACTATCTCAATGCACATGACAATAAACTATACTAAACTAAACTAAACCATTTAAAAAACATAGCAGTCAATTTAGCAAAATAATGGGCCTATCCCACTTGGGCGATTTTTCAGCAGACTGCCGGTGACTGTCAAGTTGCCGGCAGTCGTCTGAAAAACCAGCAACTAGAACGGCGACTGCCAGAGTGGAACACACACACATACAAACACATCGCTTTCTTCACCAGCCCGTTATGCAGGCGGGGGACAGGGCAAGCGGTGGGTGCGCTGTCTAAAATATTCACACGGTGCAAAGGCAAGGTGAAACAGACACACATCGTGATGAACAAGAAGGTTGGCACTGTAAAAAGACAGCTAAAGCACAGTGTACGGTAAGCCCTTTAAAAGAGGGGGGGAGAAAGTGGAGACAACTTTTAAGAAGCCAGAGATACATGGCTGTGAATCTCGGCGGACATTAACATTAACATTACCGGTCGGTTATCCTTGGTTCTAAAAACTACTGCTTACCTTTTTTTTCCCAATGAACCAATGAAATTCACCGGTCAGCACTGGCTACAACCTTTGAGAACCTCCGAGAACCTTCGACCTCCTGGCGACCCATTAACACCTCCTGGCGACCCACCTACGGCTCGAGAATTCTCGCTACTCTCCATAGCGGCTTCATTCTAGTCGCCGCTAATTTTTCAACATGTTGAAAAATTCACGGCGACCATAATGAGGCCGCGACTAGTTTCCAGAATGCGGAAACTACTCACGACCATGAAGGTGACTCCCCGACAACCACCCGCGAACATGTGGTGACCATATGGCGATGCACAGCCTCCTGTAGTCGCCTAAAAAGTCACTTAAGTAGGACAGGCCCATAAAAAAGTGACAAAAGAGAGAGAGAGAGAAAAAGCGAGAGAATCCTTGCTCATCTTTATTCTTAAAAAGTTATCGATGCAATGTTCATCTGTAATTAGATATGTTGAACTTGATCTTGTTTGCAATATTTTCAACAGATAAAATCAACATAACCATTTTATAAATTCGATATTTTCAGGATGCATAGGTTAGACAGTGTGGGACAGTTAGAGATTAAGTATTAAAAGTAAACATGTTTAAATTAATAAATCAGTTTATTTCATTGTATTCATTGTTAGTAATATTAACAGTTGAAATAAAAAAATGTGATAGTTGGAGTACAAACAAAGTGAATTCAACGACATACATATTTTGCCCACCCATGAAAATTAGATGAACTCATAGAATTATAGAGGTGTACAGTATGGAAACAGGCCCTTCAGCCCAAGCTGACCAAGTTGACATTGGGCTAGTCCAATTTTCCTGCATTTGGTCCATAGCCCTCTAACCCAATCCTATTCATATATCTGTCCAAATGTCTTTTAAAAGTCATGACTACATCCGCTCCTATAGCTTTCTCCGGTAGCTCCATTACAGATATGGCTTACCCTGAGGTCCCTTTAAAACCTCTCCCCTCTCACATTGAGCTTATGCCCTCTAGTTTTAGAACTGTTACTCTGGGAAAAAAGATGTGAATGTTCCCTTTATCCATGCTCCCCGTGATCTTGTACACCTCAAAAAGATCACTCCTCTGCCTCTTGCACTTAGTTTAGTTTAGAGATACAACGCGGAAATAGGCCCTTCAGCCCACAGAGTCCACGCGGACCAGCGACCCCCGCACATTAACACTATCCTACATACACTAGGGACAATTTATATTTATAGAAAGCCAATGAACCTACAAATCTGTACATCTTTCTTGTGTGGGTGAAAACCGAAGACCTCAATGAAGACGCATGCAATCACTGGGAGAACGTACAAACTCTGTACAGCCAACATCAACAGTCAGGATCGAACCCGAGTCTCTGGAGCTGAAAGCACTGTAACGCAGTAACTCTACCATTGCGCCAAAGATAAAAGTCCCAACCTATCCAACCTCTCCCAAAAACTTAAGCCTACAAGCCCAGGGAACACCCTTCTGAATCTCTTCTGCATCCTTTCCATCTTAATGCCATCCTTCTGATTCTTGGGCAAGCAGAACTGCACGCAATGTGGTGTCTGTCCAAATGTCTTTTAAAAGTAATAACTACATCTGATTCTATAGCTTTCCACAGGTGTGGCAGTATTGTGTTTAAATTTGTGGCACCAGTATTGGGGAAGGAGGGAACTGTCCCGATGGGACAGACTTCACTTGCCCCTGGCTGGGACCAGACTCCTGACAAATCGTACAACCAGGCATGTAGATAGAGCTTTAAACTAAATAGTGGGCGTCAACATATTGGAAGTGTAAGAGTGGAGTTAAAGAGAAAGAGAATGCAGGAAACGTTACAGAAGTCTCCAGAAATAATAGGATTGAAAGTTTAAGAAGGGATAAGAGTAAGGTAAGGTAAAATCGGGACTGGTGTAGAGGAGGGGAGGCGAATGCCGAATTAAAGGTGAATGCGCGTAGTATCAGAAACAAAGTGGATGAACTCATAGCACAGTTAGAAATTGGTAGGTATGATGTTAGGGGAATTACAGAGACGTGGCTGCAAGAGGATCAGAGCTGGGAGCTGAATATTCAAGGTTATACATCCTATTAGAAAGACAGACAGGTGGGCAGAGGGGGTAAGGTAGCTCGGTTGGTTAGGAATTAAATTCAGTCCTTAGCAAGGGATGACATAGGATCAGAAGATGTAGTGTCATTGTGGATAGAGCTGAAAAATTGAAAGTGTAAAAATACCCTAATGGGAGTTATTTACAGGCTCCCAAACAGTAGCCAGGATATAGGGTACGTTACATTAGGAGATACAGTTGGCATGTAAGAAAGGCAATGCTCTGGTGGTCAAGGGAGATTTCAATATACATGTTGACTGGGAAAATCAGGTTGGTACTGAACCCCAAGAAAGGGAATTTGTAGAGTGCCTTTGAGATGGTTTCTTAGGGCAGCTTGTAGTGGAGCCTACCAGGGAAATTGCAATTCTGGATTTAGTGATGTAAATGTGTAATGAACCGGATTTGATATGGAAACTCAAGGTAAAGGTAAACCACTAGGAGGTAGTGACTACACCATGATAAGATTTAACCTGCAATTTGCGAGGGAGAAGGTGAAATCCGATGTGTTGGTATTGCAGCTGAGCAAAGGGGACTACAGAGGCATGAGGGATGATCTGGCCAAAGTTGACTGGAAAGGGACCCTAGTAGGGATGACGGCTGAACAGCAATGGCAAGAATTTCTGGGAATAATTTGGAAGATACAGGATCTGTTCATTCCAAAGTGGAAGAAAGATTCTAGGGGGAGAATGAGGCGACTGTGGCGGACAAGGGACAGTGATAGTATAAAACTAAAAGAGAAGACGTATAACATTGCAAAGCTTAGTGGGAAGCCAAAGGATTGGGAAGCTTTTAAAGAACAACAGAAAGGCAATACGGGGAGAAAAGATAAAATACAAAGGTAAGCTAGCTAATACCTGTAATATAAAATATGAAGAGTAAGAATAAGAGTAAGAGTAAGAGTGGACCTTGGACCGCTGAAAATTGGTGCAGGAGAAGTGATAATGGGGGATAAAGAAATGGCAGAAGAATTGAATAGGAGTTGAATAACTTTTTTTGCAGTCTTCACACTGGAAAACACCAGCAACGTGCCTGAAATTCAAGAGAGTTAGGGGGTGGAAGTTAGTGGAGTGGTTATTACTAAGGAGAAGGTGCTTGGGAAGCTGAAGGTGGATAAGTCACCTGAACTCTCCTGATGTAACTTGTACCCTATATCCTGGCTCCTGTTTGGGGGGCTGTAAATAACCCCCATTAGGGTATTTTTACCCTTACAATGGACCACACACGAAGGTTCTGAAAGGGATGGATATAAAGATTGTGGTGTGGCGGCAACCCAAGGTTGTTGTGTTCGAGGGCTAAATAATTCACAATCTACGCTTGGTGTACAGAACCCGAAGTGTGTTTATTACAAGCCTAACATGGCTGCTGCAAAACCCCTGCAGATCTCCCAGGGACCCCCCTTAGGAAACATTCATCTCGAGGCAGAGCCCTATAGCGGTGACTCTAGGACACGACACATTTCCCTCCTTATAAACGAAGGTTAACATATATGTCCCGTTATCCACCCAAATATGTCCATATGCAATCAGTTCAACATAACAGCTCGGTGCACGTTTAAGGCTTCACAGCTGATAATCCTGCAGATATTGAGGTCTCCTCCTCTGTCGCTGAGAGCGTCGAGCGGGAATAGACTGCTCTGCTGTGTGCTCTGCTGTATGCTGACCACAATCACTGTCTTGATTGGATATTGGGAAGGGAAAAGTATCCAATTTGTTTTCTTCCTGTCCCTGTCTGCTTGCAATTAGACGCCTCGCATTCCATTTGGTGTTATCTTGGAGGAGGTATGCGTTCTCGCCGAAACTCCGTTTGATCTGTATCGGCCTGGAGAGTGAGCTTGCAAGCTTATGTTGTCTGCTAGGGTGGCTGATTCGTACCCAGTTGCCGAACTTGAACCGCGGCGCTCGTACTCTGCGTTTGGCATCACAGTACGCTTTCCCTTTTGCTTGTCTGTGAGCTATCATTTCCGCCCTCGCTCTTGTGTCTGGATTTGGTTGCGATGATGGTTGAAGAGCATTCAATTTTGTTCGCAGGTTTCGCCCTATCATCAGCTCTGCTGGCGTTTTTCCAGTCAACGTGTGTGGTATGGATCTGTAGGATCGGAGGAGAATATGGATTGACTGTTCGAACGTTTTCCCCTCCGACATGCTCGCTTTTATGTTTCCCTTAATCACACGATTGAATCGTTCAACCCCGCCGTTCGATTGGGGGTTGTATCTTGACGTCCGCTGATGTTGAAAGTCGTAGCTCGCGAGGAAAGTGGTGAACTGTTCAGATATGAACTGAGGGCCGTTGTCCATCATTCTACCACTGCACCACAGAGAGCATACTAACGTATGGCATCTCTGTGTGGTATCTCAGCTGCACGGAGGCGGAGAGGAGAGCTCTTCAGCGCGTCGTCCACAGAGCGCAGAAGATTATTGGGACACCGCTACCAGCCTTGGAGGGCATTTACCACACATGGTGCCTCAGGAAGGCCGTCAGCATCCATAAAGACTCCTCACACCCTTGTAATGGACTGTTCGAACTACTTCCCTCCGGCAGACGTTAAAAGGCCTTCTACGCCCGCACCTCCAGACTCAGGAACAGTGCCCCCCACCCCCATGGACTGTCTCCCTCGGATGGTGACATCGCACAGACACATCTGCACTTTAGTCTGTTTGAACTGTTTTGACTCTTTTACTGTTTTAATGTTCTTTTTACAAACCATGTTCTCGGGGTATCTAAATCTAAATTTTATTAGTTATTTAAGTTATGACATCGGATGGAAGCTGCATACCAAATCTCGTTGCACTTATGTGCAATGAAAATAAAATATATTATTATTATTATTATTATTATTATTATTATTATTATTATTATTATTATTATTATTATTATTATTACCTCCGGCAGTCCCCACTTAGTGAACAGCTTTTCGAGAATCGCGATGATCGAGCTTGTCGTGACTGAGAAAGTAGTTGCGATCTCAGGCCACTTGCTGTGGAGATCGTGTACTACAAGTAGAAACCGCCGGCTTCTTGGCGCAGCTTGCACCTCTCCGAAGATATCGAGTTGCAAGTGCCTCCATGGTTTGTCCGGCCATGGGATTGGCTGAAGAGGGGCTGGACATGGTCTTGTTGTTTTCTTGCTAATTGTGCATGCTTCACAATTTTTAACGAAATCTTCTACGCGACCATCTATTGCTGGCCACCACACTGCCTCGTGACTGACACCGTTGTTTCATCTTAACAATGCCCGGGTGTCCTTCGTGTGCCAGTTGTAACACACGGTGTTGCAGTGATTTGGGTATAACCACTCGAGTTCCGCGCTTGACACATGTATCGTCAACCACAGCCAGTTCGTGGCGTACCCAGTGGTACGGAACCAAGTCGTCTGCTATCTCCTTGGGCCAGTCTGTCCTGAGATACTGGCAGACGATTTGCAGTGTGCCATCAGCTGTCGACTCTGCTTTCAGCTCTCCCCGCATCACGAGATTCGCCATCGCGTGCGAAATTACCGCGAGAACGTATCCGTTGATGTCGCTTGAAGCGTCGCTATCGCGTGTGCTTGCGGGTGCTACCGTTGGGACTCGACTGAGCATGTCTGCGATGCGATTGCGTGAACCTGCGAGGTATTCTACTTTGAAGTTGTACTGGTGAAGGCGATCGGAACATCTGTAGATCCTGAGCAGACGGTGTCCTGAGCCTGACGTGTCCAACAACGTAGTTAGCGCTTGGTGATCTGTACGGAGAGTGAATGGTCTCCCGTATAGGTATACGTGCCAGTGTTCACACACGTAGATGCACGCTAATGCTTCGCGTTCCCCGGTGGAGTTCTGTGGCAATCAAGGGACGGGACGCGAATGTGATCGGTCGTTCGCTTCCATCGATACTCTGCAAGAACACTGCTCCGATCGCTCTACCGGAAGCATCTGTTGTGACGTACGTTTCTGCACTTGGGTCGAAGTGTGCGAGAACAGGCGGAAATGCTATTTTGTCTTTCAGCGTGTTGAAGTCCTGCTCATCCGTCCATTCCCACTGTGTCTTTCCGTAGTAGCTTCTGTAGCGGTTCTGCGATCTGCGCATACTACAGCACTAACTTGCGGTAGAAATGACACTAGCTCTTTCACGTTAGTTGGGGCGGGGATCGCGCTGATGGTTTGGACATTGTCCTGAGTAGGCTCAACCCCAGACGCGGTCACTCTGTAACCGAGAAAATCAATCTCTGATGCTGTAAATGTTCACTTTGCTGCTTTGAGCGTCAAGTTGTGTTGCGCGAGACGAGCTAACATTGCATGCAGTCGTCGATCGTGTTCCTCCTTGTCCCTTCCATGGACCACAACATCATCGAGGAGATTGAGTGCCCCATCAATGCCTGCCAGAACCAATGCCACGATTTTTTGAAATGCGCTGGGCGCTGAGCACAGTCCATATGGCATCCTACGGTACTGAAATACTCCTTCATGTGTAATCAATGCTGACAAATGCCGACTGCGTTATGCTAGTGGTATCTGAAGGTAGCTTCGGCGCATGTCCAGTTTTGTGAACACCGTTGAACCGTGGAACTACGCAGCTAGCTCTTGTATTGTTGGTAGAGGGTATTTGTCCGGAATGATGGCTTTGTTGACCGCTTTGAGATCGATGCACAGCCTGAGTTCACCGTTCTTGCGTCGCGTGATGACCAGATTCGATATCCAAGGGGATGAATCGATGCGCTCAATGATACCATACTTTTCGAGTCGTTTCAGTTCCGTTGAGACTTCCGCGCGAACGGAAAACGGTAGACACCGTAGGCGTTGTGAAACCGGCCGGACTGATGTGTCTACACGAGGTGCGTGGTAGTACCCTTTAACTATCCCAAAACCTGAGAAAAGAGAGGGGTACTCATGTCCATAGTCCGCGACGCTGATCACATTGATGTTCATGCCGGTTGAGTCCTGAAGCTTGAACCCTAGTTGGTCAAACAAATTGACTCCCATCAGACTCTTTCCTTCTGCGACATAGAATGTGAAGCTATCGAGCTTAACTCCTTTGTAGCAGACAGGAACGGTCATTAGCCCTCTCGTGGATATGGTTGAACCATCATAAGCGTGAAGAGTGTCCCTCGGGGAAGTAAGTGGGTAATCCGAAAAGTACCTTTTGTAGAGGTCGACGCTCAAAATTGAAACCTTCGCCCCCACTATGAGGAGCCATACCGAGGTCCCAGCGATCTCGACCTTGCAGTCTTTGAAAGACCCTGTTGACCGAACATCCTGGTCAGCCCTGTCCTTTATGGAGTATACATCGTGTCCACCCGGAGATGCATCGTCTACTTGGTGGACCGATGACGCCTTCTCCTTTGATGACCGGCATACTTTCTCGAAGTGATTCAGCTTTGAGCACGCATTGCACCATTTACCGTACGCTGGACATTCCCCGGGAGCGTGTGTCCAGCCACAATTCGGACACTGCTTGTTTGAGCGACCGTGTTTTGATTGCCTCTGAATGCCCTGCACTGGTGCTGTGTTCATCTGATGGGATGCAGGACTAAATGCTCCCTCCGAGCATGCCATCTGCTGTTGTTTGAGCACCTCGGCATTATGCACGGCACTTTCAATTTTCGAGTGTGAGAGCATCCTCCATGAGAAGGCGCTCTCTAATCCGCGGGCAGAAGTCTTTTAGATCAGCTGGTCTCTCACCAGCTCATCTGTCAGTGCTCCAAAATTGCACTTTGCAGCCAGTGCTATCAATGCAGAAGCAAATTGCTTCACCGGTTCGCCCTGTCCCTGTGACCGCTGGCGAAACCGGTATCTTTCTATCAGCACACTGGTCTTTGGGACGAAATATTTGCCCAGTGCATTAACAGCAATACTGTACTCACTCGTTGCAGCACTGTCGAGCTGCGCGAAGATTCGCTGTCCCTCCGTTCCGAGGAAATGCAGCAGAATCGCTCGGCGGCGAATGTCCGAAATGGCTGCCCCGTCCAGGCCACTTGCGATCAGGTAAGTCTTGAAACTTTCATACCAGCGTATCCATGGTACCGGAGGCTCTCCTGGAGTTTCCAAGAATGGAGATGGGGCAGCGAGGGTTAAACCAGCCATCCTCGTCGCTGTTCGAGGGCTAAATAATTCACAATCTACACTTGGTGTACAGAACCCGAAGTGTGTTTATTGCAAGCCTAACATGGCTGCTGCAAAACCCTGTAGATCCCCCGGGGCCCCCCCTTAGGAAACATTCATCTCGAGGCAGAGCCCTCTAGTGGTGACCTTTTGCAGTCTTCACACTGGAAAATACCAGCAACGTGCCTGAAATTCAAGAGAGTCAGGGGGTGGAAGTTAGTGGAGTGGCTATTACTAAGGAGAAGGTGCTTGGGAAGCTGAAGGGGCTGAAGGTGGATAAGTCACCTGAACCCTCCTGATGTAACTTGTACCCTATATCCTGGCTACTGTTTGGGGGGCTGTAAATAACTCACATTAGGGTATTTTTACCCTTACAATGGACCACACCCGAAGGTTCTGAAAGGGATGGATATAAAGATTGTGGTGTGGGGGCAACCCAAGGTCATGACGAACCATCGGTTCTAGAGGGCGGCGTCATGGTGGGGAGGCGCGAGTCATGGAGTCATTATCTGAGTTATTATTTAAGGCCGGGCAACGCTCATGTCAGCTGAGGAGTAGGGAGCTGTATGCAGAAGAATAAACACGTCTAGAGCACACACTTGTGTCCGACTAGTTTTTGGCTGGACTCCTGCTAGTCCCCACCACAGTGGGCATTAATAGTGATATGTCAAGAGACAGGTGTGGTTCCAGATGATTGAAAATTTGCCAATATCACCCCGCTGCACAAGAAGGGAGCAAAGCAGAATAGTGGGAACTATAGGCTGATTAGTCTGGCTTTGGTGGTTGGTAAGATGTTAGAGTCCTTCATAATGAATGAGGATACGGAGTATTTGGAGGTTCATGATAAAATAGGCTGAAGTCAGCATGGTTTTGTGAAATAGGCCAAAGTCAGCCTGGTTTTGCCTGACAAATGTGTTGGAATTCTTTGAAGCAGTCTTCTTCTTCTTATCGAGTCCACACACAGGGTTAGAAGTTGTTCAGCCAGAGCAGAACACACCTCTCGGCATCTGCATACAATGGTGTCTGTCTTGTCGCTTCTTGTGCTTCTTGTGTGTGGTGGTGGAAAGATCGGTGGAAACAGGGCCGCGACGTGAACGCTCTTTCCTTGACCCCTTTGAAGCAGTAAATAGACAGAATGAATGAATACTTTATTTTCACATGCGACGTCACAGTGAAATTCTTTGCTTGCATTCCCAAGGTACCCAAATAGTCGCCCAAAAAGGGAGAGTCAGTAATTGTTGTTTACCTTGATTTTCAGAATACCTTTGATAAAGTGCCACGTGAGGCAGTTGAGGAAGATGAGAGCCCATGGTATCAAAGGGCAGATATTAGCATGGATAGCAGGTTGGCTGGATGGCAGAAGGCAAGGAATGGCATTCAAGAGGGCTTTTTCTGGTTGGCGGCCATTGACTTGCGGAGTTCCGCAGGGGTCGGTGCTGGGGCCACTACTCTTCACGTTGTACATTAATGATTTGGATGAGGGGATTGAAGGCTCTATGCCAAGTTTGCGGATGATACGAAAATAGGTGGAGGGGCAGGTAGTGCAGAGAATGCAGAGTCTCTGCATAAGGTTGGACAGGTTGGGAGAGTGGGCAGAGAAGTGGCAGATGGAATATAATGTAGCAAATTGTGGAGTCATGCATTTTGGCAGTAGGAATAAATGCGTAATTATCTAAATGGGGAGAGAATCCAGAAATCGGAGGTGCTAAGGGACTTGCGAGTGCTGGTGCAGGATTCGCAACAAGTTAATCTGCAAATCAAATCAGTAGTAAAGAAGGCAAACACAATGCTAACATTGACGTGTAGGTATTGTGAGTAGTTTTGGCCACCATATCTGAGGAAGAATGTGCTGGCTCTGGAGAGGATCCAGAGGAGGTTTAAAAGAATGATCCCAGGAATGAGTGGACTAACATACGATGAGCGTTTGACGGCACTGGGCCAGTACTCTCTGGAATTTAGAAGAATGAGGGGGGGGGGATTCATTGAAACATACAGAATAGTGAAAGGCTTGGATAGAGTGGATGTGGAGAGGATATTTCAACTCGTGGGGGAGCCTAGGACCAGAGGTCATAGCATCAGAATTAAAGGATGCTCCTTTTGAAAGGAGATGAGGAGGAATTTATTTAGTCAGAGAGTGGTGATTCTGTGGAATTCTTTGCCACAGAAGGCTGTGGAGTCCATCAATGGATAATTTTACGGAAGAGATAGGCTGTAGGCCAAGGAGCTTTTTCGTTCAAGTTCGTGACCCAACTCACGGAACTACCTGAATTTTTAACATATTGTGTACAAATATTATATAAATCATACCTGAAACTCGTCAAGACCAAAACCTGCACATATTATTATAATATGAGTAAAACCTCAAATTTTCTGAGTAAAAATTGTCCAATCAATGCATGTTTGACATTGAGGTCGGATGCCAATTGACCAATCACACGCTTTGTTTTATGGTCGCTAGGCAGCGAGGACCCTGGGATCATGGCTACCTCCGAATTATATCAAAACAATAGCAAGGTTTCCAAGGAATAAAGGTAATGCTAACCTTGCTGATAATTTTGTTTTACAATTGATTTATCTTTGTAAAGTTATGATGTGAACTGTTAAATAACAAATGTAGAGCTTGGGTTAGAATTAGGTCAGTCAGTCAATCGGTCGGTCAGTCGGTTATTCAGTCAGTCAGTCAGTCAGTCGGTCAGTCAGTCAGTCGGTTATTCAATCAGTCAGTCGGTCAGTCAGTCGGTCGGTCAGTCGGTCAGTCGGAAGTCGGTCGGTCAGTCGGTCAGTCAGTCAGTCGATCAGTCGGTTGGTCAGTCAGTCAGTTGGTCAGTTGGTCAGTCAGTCAGTCAGTCTGTCGGTCGGTCAGTTGGTCAGTCAGTCGGTCAGTCGGTCGGTCAGTTGGTCAGTCAGTCAGTCAGTCAGTCAGTCGGTCGGTCAGTTGGTCAGACAGTCAGTCAGTCAGTCAGTCGGTTATTCAATCAGTCAGTCGGTCAGTCAGTCGGTCAGTCGGTCGGTCGGTCAGTCGGTCAGTCAGTCGGTCGGTCAGTCGGTCAGTCGGTCGGTCAGTTGGTCAGTCAGTCAGTCGATCAGTCGGTTGGTCAGTCAGTCAGTCAGTCGGTCAGTCAGTCGGTCAGTTGGTCAGTCAGTCAGTCGGTCAGTCGGTCGGTCGGTCAGTCAGCGAGTCAGTCAGTCAGTCAGTCAGTCGGTCGGTCAGTTGGTTGGTCGGTCGGTCAGTCGGTGAGTCAGTCAGTCAGTTGATCATGATGTCTGTCGGTCGGGCTGTCGGTAGGCCGATGGATGCTGCGAGTGGTCGCACGGCCAGTGGGTGCTGTGAGTGGTCAGACAGCCGGTGAGTGCTACGAGTGGTCGGTCGTGCTGTCGGTAGGCCGTTGTCGGTGTTGCAACGAGCGAGTGGGCGGTCTGACGGAGCCGGCGCTATGGGGGTGCTGAAGGCGGCCCGGGCTGTGTGCAGGGCAGTGCTGCTCCACACCATCATCACCACAATGACCTAGAAGGGCATGGTGGCCGAGGTAGATGGGCTGCGGGGCCACACGTACGGAGCCCGCAGCCGGTCCCAAAGCGGCTCCAGCTCCAGCCGTGGGCAGCTCTGGAAGGGGGGCGAGTTAGGGTTAGGGTTAGGCATTTTCTTGTCAGTGGAAGATGCCTTGGCCTTCCCCCAGCCTGGCACAGCCCCAGTCCCACTATGGACGTGACCCCTACTCTGCACACTGGCAGTCAGTGGGGTTCAGTAAACGGGGGAACCCACAGGAACTGCCCTCACCCATTAATTATGCTGGTTCAGGAGCCGGACCTCTGCGGCAGTCTCATTCAAAATACACATTCACTGTTATATTCATCATATTATTTTTATATAATATAATGATACATAATTATATATGATTAAAGTCATATTCACAAGTCATATATATATATATACTAGACCAAGTGCAGACCCGTTGGGTCTGTTCCCCCAACGTGCGGTTGTGGGGGGGAAGGCGGCATGCAGCGTCACACCCACTAACTATCCCCCCCCCTCCCCCCGCACTCACGCTAATCACCCCCCTTGATATTATATTAATATTATTAATTTGCTCTTTTTACCCCATAACCACCCTATCTACTGACGCATAGCCCCCAACTTGCAGTCACAGAGAGAGGGGAAGGGGGGGGGGGGGCGGGGATAGAGAGTGAGGGCAGAGAGAGAAGGGGCAGAGACAGGGAGTGAGAGAGACACAGAGAGAGGGGCAAGAGGGATAGGGGGATGGGGAGGAGGAGAAGAGGGATGGTGGGTGAGGGGGAAACGGTGGGGGAGGAGGGGAGGAGAGAGAGAGGGTGAGAGTGAAGGGGAGAGAGAGGGCGTGCTGAGAGGGGGGTGAGGGGGAGAGGTGGGGAGCAGGGAGGGGGAGGGAGGGTGGAGGGAAGAGGGTAGGGGGTGTGGAGGGGAGGAGGTTTAGGGGAGGGGAGAGAGAGGGTGTGCTGAGAGGGGGTGAGGTGTGGGGAGGGGGAGAGGTGGGGAGCAGGGAGGGGGAGGGAGGGTGGAGGGGAGGGGGATTTAGGGGAGGGATGGTGGGGGAGGGGATGGAGGGGAGGAGGGGAGAAAAAGAGGGGAGAGAGAGAGAGGGGGGGAGGGGAGGGAGAGGAGAGGAGAGGGAGGGAGGGGGGAGGGGGGAGGGGAGGGGAGAGGAGAGGAGAGGAGGGGAGAGGAGAGGAGAGGAGAGGAGAGGAGAGGAGAGGAGAGGAAGGAGGAGAGGCGGAGAGGAAGAGGAGAGGAGAGGAGAGGACGGGAGGAGAGGGAGGAGAGGATGAGGAGGTCGAGGGGGAGAGGGGAGGGGGAGGGGGGAGGGGGGAGAGGGGAGAGGGAGGGGGAGGGGAGGGGAGGGGACGGGGAGGGCGAGGGGAGGGAGAGGGGAGGGAGGAGAGGCGGAGAGGGGAGAGGGGAAGAGGGGAGGGGAGAGGGGAGAGGGGAGAGGGGAGAGGTGAGAGGTGAGAGGGGAGTGGGGGAGAGGAGGGGAGGGAGCGGGAGGGGAGGGGAGAGAGGAGGGGAGGGAGAGGGGAGGGGAAGGGGGGAGGGGAGAGGAGAGGAGGGAGAAGCAAGGGGGGATGGAGGAGGGGGGAGAGAGGATGGGAGAGAGGAGGGAGGAGAGGGGGAGAGAGGAGGGGGGAGGTGGAGGAGACAGGAGGAGGGGAGAGGAAAGGGGGGAGAGAGGAGAGAGGAGGGGGGGAGAGAGGAGAGAGGAGGTGGGGGACAGAGAGGGAGAGGAGGGGGGGGGAGAGGAGGGGGGGAGGAGGAGCGAGGGGGGGAGAGGAGGGAGGGGGGGGAGAGAGCGGGGGGAGGAGAGGAGGGGGGAGTGAGGGGAGGGGGGAGGGGCAGAGAGGAGGGGGAGAGGACGGGGCGGAGAGGAGGGGGGGGGAGAGGAGGGGGGGAGAGGAGGGGGGGAGGAGGGGGGGAAAGGAGGGGGGAGAGGAGGGGGGGAGAGAGGAGGGGGGGAGAGGAGGAGAGAGAGTTGAGAGAGAGGAGAGAGAGAGGAGAGAGGAGGGGGGGGGGGAGAGGAGGGGGGGGAGAGGAGAGGAGGGGGGGAGAGAGGAGGGGGGGGACGAGAGGGGAGGGGGGGATGAGAGGAGGGGGCGAGAGAGGAGGGGGAGGGAGGGGGGGAGAGAGGAGGGGGGAGAGAGGAGGGGGGGGAGAGGAGGGGGGGAGCGAGGAGGGGGGGGAGAGGAGGGGGGGAGGAGAGGAGGGGGGGGGGAGAGGAGGGGGGGAGAGAGGAGGGGGGAGGGAGGGAGGGAGGAGGGGAGTGAAGAGGAGGGGGGGGAGAGAGGAGGGCGGGGGGAGGAGGGGGGGAGAGAGGGGGGGAGAGAGGAGGAGAGAGGAGCGAGGTGGGGAGAGAGGAGAGAGGGGACCGAGAGGAGGGGGGGAGCGAGAGAGGGGGGGGAGAGAGGATGGGGGGAGAGGAGGGGGGGGGGGAGAGAGGGGGAGGGGGGGGAGGAGAGGGGGAGAGGGGGAGAGGAGAGGGAGGGTGGGAGAGGAGAGGGGGAGAGAGGAGAGGGGGAGAGAGGAGAGGGAGGACGAGAGGAGAAGGGGGGAGAGGAGGAGGAGGGGGGAAGAGGAGGGGGGGAAGAGGAGGAGAGGAGGAGGGGGGAGAGGAGAGGGAGGGGGGGAGAGGAGGGGGGAGAGAGGAGGGGGGAGTGATGAGAGGAAAGGGAGTGAGACAGGGGGGAGAGAGGGAAAGTGAGAGGGATAGGGAGAGAGAGGTGGGGGAGAGGAGAGGAGGGGGGGGGGGAGAGAGGTGCCTTTTTACTTCAAACCAAAAACTATTTGCAGGCAGTGCTTTTTTACCTCTAACCATATTTTCATTTTCCAACCAAATTAAGGGTACTCACAGTGCTGTAGACATTGTCAGTGTCATTCAAAGCTCTGATTGAGGCACACACTTGCAGAGACTGATTGAGGCACACCACTTGCAGAGACTGATTGAGGCACACCACTTCCTGGTTTTATAGTCCCTCCCCCACCCTCCAGCGGGGGCAGCAGAGAGAATGGGGAATGTTGTAAAAACATTAATATCTCTGTCAATTTTCATCGACGGGAAAAATCCTCGGCACACACGCGGCAGAGGGGGGCTCTGAGCGAGGTGGCCAAAAATGATGGCCGTAGGTGGCGGCGTACTCTCGGAAACCGCAGCACAGAAAGCCAAAACCGGCCAAGAACAGAGTTTTAGTAATATATAGATATAGATGACTTGTGAATATGACTAATCATATATAATAATATATTGTTTAAATAGACTGCAACACGGAAATAGGCTCCCCATGGTGTAATATGGGGATTGGACACTTTGATTTTGCTCACACTCGCAGCCGGCAGGCAAGACACGGCCGATATCGGGGTCTAATAACATATTTCGCATCATCAGATTAAAATGAAATTACACCAAAAACTAGATAAGATGTTAAATAAAGATCCTACAGTACATACCTTTTGTTTTGATCCTGAACCTGCGATCCGTGATTTTGAAGGTGTTGAAGTTGGCCGACTTTCATCCAGCGATTCAATAGACCAGTAACATTAAAAAAAAAAAAATCGCTAACGGGTTCACAGAACAAAATTTCTTCATAAGCTTGTCGTACGAGCAAATCCCTCTCTGACAACCAATAAAAACCTGCATTTTAATCACCCCCCCCCCCCCCCCCCCCCCCCCCCCCCCCCCCCCCCCCCAGCCTCCCGGGTTGCACGCACAGGCAGTGAGCAGATCTGGAGTGCCACTGATGGCAGGAATTTGTCTCTACACATGAGCAAAATAAACATTAACCCATTTCTTAAGTGTTTATTTTATTGAACTTTTTGAACATCCTAAAAATATGTAAAGAAAACTAGGAGTGGAAAAATAAGAAATTTAATTACGTTTGGAGTTGGAAAATCATTCTATTCGAATGATAAAAAAAATTCCAATGTAAACACTGGGCTTCAGCACCATCCTATCCTTTCGGGTTTTGAATACTGCAGTTTTTTTCTTGGAAAACTAGCTCAAAAAACCATGGAGTATGTGATTCAATATATTAATATCCAACTAATATACAACTTTCTATAACTCTCCCCGATGAAAGCTCACAATACCAGCAAATATCAACTTGCCATATTTAGTATACTTCTCTCCAGAAGCTGGCTCTTCCAAATCCAGGTATATTTTAAAAGTTGTGCATGTGCTACTGGACATGTATAATGTCCACATGCATTGCTTATCAAACATCATTCACAAAGGGTATATTCACTCAGTCTGAATATCTGCGCCCCTACTCCTCCCATCCGCCCACCCTCCCACTGGAGTGACAAAAAAGAAGAACAGAAAAAGAAAAATTATTAGAATGTTTATAGTTTACATAAGTAAAGTTAGAACTAGAATTGCTTCTTAGAACCAATGTTTTCTTATTGTATATGTTTACCACAAATAAATGACAAGCAGTATACTTCTACACTTACATGTATCATCAATGACTTGGATTTTCCTGTACTTCTGTGCCAAGCTTCTCAAACTGCGGTTCAATTTCTTCCTAAAAGCAACCCGTATTACCGAATCAACACACTGAAGTGAATTTCATTTTTTGGATTTCAGTTCTACCAAGGTCGAAAATCCTTGTTCAGACAAGAAAGTTGTTGTCATCATTACTAGTGGTTGAAGGGCCTTCAAGGCAATTGATTTGTATTCAGGGAAAGCAAGTAATCCAACCCAATAGTCTCCATAGTAGGAGTACATCCCGAAAGATGATTTTTGAGTGAAGTCACAATGAAGCTCCATCAACACCTCTGACATTTCCCCAAAATCTGCTCGCTTGATGTGGCTGGTGATCAAAGGGTTAACTATCCACATCTGATTTTCCAAGTCTTCCAGATGTTTCTGAGGAAAATAAGTTACAACATTTTTAGACAGCAACTGCAGGTGGTCGGAAATGATGTCCTTCTGTATATTCTCCAGATCAGGTTGCTTTTCTTCCCACTCACACTCTTTGAGGAAGCTTTCCAAATGGGTGAAATTGAAGAAATTGCCTTTACGAATGTTACTATGCCACATGGTGATCTTTATTTTCATGGCTATTTTCCCCAAGGACATTGAAGATGTTACCTCCCTTACCTTGAAGGGACAAGTTGAGCCGATTCAAATATTCAAAAATAGAAGTCATGTAACACAATTCGGCCAGCCAAAAATCATTGTTGAAATGCATTGCTTTCAGGTCACCTTGCTCACCCTTCACAAGTGACGTCTCCTGAACATACCTTCTTTTGAGTCGTGTTTGTTTCACTTTCTTTCAGAAATGAACTACTTCCTGCTGCACACTTTTTCTCTAGAGCTGGTTTCTTTAGGTACTTCAACAAAGACATAGTGTCTTAGTTTGAAAGCAAAATAAATCAGCAAATTCGAGTCTATATGAACTGAACAAGTCTACTGCAGGTTCGATAAACAGAAACTTAACCCTTGTACCCCCTCCCACCCCCCCCCCCCTCCCCAACCAACACCTCACACCTACTGACTCCAGTTTGCAAAGACTGGGCCCTTTCCCACACACCCCTCTCCGATCACCACTTAACACCCACTTACAGCCTGACTGCCAATAGAAAATAATATATAAATATCTGAATAAATTAAGTCATTCACCCTTCATTCACCCCTCTAGTTTAATTCAAAATAATTTTAATTCACCCTTGGGTGAACCATTCACCAGTTTAAGAATCACTGCACTAAAGCAAGGTTGGTCATGACCTTCACTGAATCTGAAGATACTGTTATTCGAACAGCGGCCCCCTGTGTGGCAACGGGGAAGAAGTGGACTCCATCTGAAGCCATTCAGAGTGCCAAGTCTACTCTTCATTTCAGGGATGTGGTTGGCCAAGTCCAATCGGGAGAGACGGGCTCGGGCTCATCCAAAAAGCTCCTCAATGGCACAAGGCTACATCAGTGCAGAAAAGACGGCTAGTGGTGGAGGAGGTGAGAAGACAGAAGGAGGCAGAGCGACACGCAAAGGCCGTCTCAATCAAAGTGGAGCAAGATAGACCACTCCTGCAAAATCTAATGGACTGACGTGTAGTATGCAACGGAGCGTAACTTCCGCCATTTCAGTAACCCAACCCTATCTTTGACCCAACCCGACTTCAGTTATGCGTTCAGTTAAAACGGCACATAGCTTGTACAGGGAGGAACTGCAGATGCTGGTTTAAACCGAAGACAGACACAAAAGGCTGGAGTAACTCAGCGGATCAGGCAGCATCTCTGGAGAGAAGGAATAGGTGATATTTTGGGTAGACTTTTTCGTTAGCTGCCATGACCCGTTACAGCTATCGAAAAAGTCGACCCGAAATATCACCTATTCCTTCTCTCCAGAGATGCTGCCTTATCCGTTGAGTTACTGAGCGATTTCACCCTCCTCCCTCCTTTATTACAAAAAAATAAACACTTTCATTTCCCCGGACGGGTGGAGGGGGGGACCCAAATGCTGCAAAAAAAACCTTTTGTGTTCATCAACAGCCATCTTAGCATGACATGAAGTGTAAGTAGACAACAAGCTGCCTGACTGTAAAGCTCGCTGTAAACATTTTTTGTTGCCTTTTTAAAATAATAGACTTCCGGCGGCGTCATGGAGAATTAAGGCGCGGCACTGAGCTTCTCCCCCGTAAAAAAATTGTAAAAGTCGTTTTAAGTCAGCACCGATTTTTTAAAAAACTCACCGAAGTCGCCTGGTGTTGTGTAAGGGTGTTATCATCAGAAGGTGACGTGAAAATCGGGGAGATTAATGGTGAAATCGGGTGTTTAAATGAGTTTAAATGAGCAGAGATAATCGTTCAAGGGCGCCAGAGAAAAATACTATCAGCCTTCAGCTCGAGGAAGTTTTGGATACTCTGCAAACGACAGAAGAAGAAGATTCTTACAGCCAAGGGTCTCTGCTTGAAATGGCAACAAAAGGAGACAAGAAGGAGAAAGAGGTGAAGCAAATGCTTTTAGATATGACTGCTACAATTAACATGACACTGGAGAAGAAGCAAAGTATGGAGTCTCACATGGAAAGTAACAAACAGAGTATGGAGACTAACATGGAGAGTATTTCTCAAAAAATTGATAATACTTGCAGTGAGTTAAAAGAACTCAAAAAGCAGTATAAGGAATTTGATAAGAGATTAAAATCAGAGTGTGTCAGAATTGAAAATGATTACAACAAGAAATTTAAAGGTGTAAGTGATGATATCGGAAAGCTGGATGAGATAATGGAAGAGATGGAGAATGAGATAAAAGAGATTGTCTCGGAAATAAAGAATTTGAAACAATCACAGAAAACTGAAGAGGAAAAACTTGGAAGAATGACTGATAAATGTCTGGACCTGGAATCAGGAACTCGGAGATATAACCTGAGGATTCTCGGAGTAAAGGAAGGACGAGAGGGACATGAATCTCAAACATGTACTTTCGTTACTGACTTACTCAAAGATGTCTTGGAATTGTCGGAAGAACCAAGAACAGACGTCGCTAAACGAGCTGGAAGAGGAACAAATGATTCAAGACAGATAATTGTGAAATTCCGTGACATCTCTTCAGTGGAATTTATATTGAAAAAGATCACTCATGGGAAGAAGCTGACATACCGTGGGGATAATGTGCGAATATTTCGCGATTACTCTCCTGAGGTAGTCCAGAAAATGAGATTGTTTACACCGGCAAGACACACTCTGAGGGAAGTCCCGGGAGTAAGATATGGAATTTTCTTTCCCGGAAAAATGAAGATAACTTATAACGGCGTTGAACGCTCATTTGCAGCTCCCGGAAAAGCTTTAAAGTATGCAGAGGATATCGTTAAGAAAACATCGGGACAAGCTGCCGACAAGGAAGAAATTTGAACTTTTTACAAAGTTTTGAACTGATTAAAATGGCCGAGCTACCCAGACAATTATAAAGCTTATCTCGTTGGAATGTGTTATTCAGAGAGCTTGGTTATATTCAACCTTGGATGCAAAGCTCAAAGTTTAACCCCTTGGCACCTGCTTGTACGGTAGTTAACCCTTTGGTACCAGCTTGTATGATGTATGGTAGTTATAGAATGGGATATTATGTAAGAATCCAGGGTGGATATATATGGGAAAGTTTAGATTAGATTAAGATTGGATAAATTAGAGGGACATATATACTTATATAATCGTGTATATGTTTGTTCTATATTTGTTTTGTTTTTTTATTCCTTATGTCTCTTTTTTCTCTCGGCTGTCACTAGCACTGATTTGATAAACTCATATAAGAAAAAACACAATATGAAACGATATGTAACTTTTTATGAGGATTCACCAAGGGGGAGGAGCTCAATGTATAACAACATCACGGAGGTCTATACATTTTTTGCCATCGTTGATGGCTATTCGTCCTTAAGGTATCTTCCCTTAGATACCTTAATAGCACCTTTTTTTTTAAAGCACAATCAAGATTTTTATCTGTTTAATTTTTTTGAAAGTAATTGTGTATCACATTCTTTTTTTCTTTTTCTAAGGCACTTTACAAGAAGGAGATGCAATATAAATCTAATAAACCGGGATGACCACCCAAGTCCTAAAATTCTGAGGTATTTGTTTGCACCATATGATTCAGGAATATTACCCTGATTTACAATGCAAGACGATAGACAAATAAAGAATGGAGGAATTACATTTTGTAGTTGGAATATACGGGGTGCCAACGAACCAATTAAGAGGGGTAAAATTTTTGCCCAACTAAAATCGTTGAAAAGCGACATAATGTTTTTGCAGGAGACACACATGAAACAACAAACACAAATAAGATTAAAGGCGAATTGGATAGGCCAAACATACTACTCCTCATTTACTTCTAAATCTAGGGGTACAGCTATTCTTATTAGGAAAGGTATTCCTTTTAAATTAAAGAATACCATATCAGATAAAGAGGGAAGATATATTATAGTTTCGGGTGAAATTTATGCAACCCCACTAACTTTGATAAATATTTATGCTCCGAATTTTGATAACCCCCACTTTTTTGATAAAATTATTGACATAATATCAGAGTTTAATTACCAAAATGTGATAATAGGGGGGGACTTTAACTGTGTTTTAGATTCATATCTAGATAAATCAGCAAAACAAAAGAAGAGTAATTTAAAATCTAAAACTAGCGAACTTCTAAATACATATATAAAAAATACGAATATAATAGATGTATGGAGATCTGCTAATCCAGTTGGAAGGGAATACTCGTTTTACTCTTCGGTGCATAAAACTTATTCAAGAATTGATTATTTTTTAGTGGATATGAAATTAATGCCATATACAAACAACCCAACATACCACATTAGTAGTATCTCAGATCACTCTCCGTTGACATTTTCAGTAAAATTTGAGGGAATGCCGGGCAAAATTTTTTTTTGGAGGTTTAATACACATATTTTAAATGACGTGCAAGGCTATCAATATTTAAAACAACAAATGGAACTTTTTTTCGATACAAATGATATACCAGGTACTTTGCCTTCTTTATTATGGGAAACTTTTAAGGCATTTATGAGAGGAATTATAATTTCATATCAAAGTTTTCAAAATAAAAAGAATAAGACAGAACAATTGTTGTTAGAACAAGAAATCAGACAGTTAGAGATGGATAATGCCAAAGATTCCACGACAGATAAACACAATAAGATAATATTACTGAAATTTAAACTTAATCGAATTTTATCGGCAAGGGTAATAAGACTATTCCAAATGACAAAACAGGAACATTTTGAGTTTGGTGACAAACCACATAAGCTTTTAGCTCGCCAATTGAAAAAACAAGAAAAGGAAAATACTATAACCAAAATTAAATCAGAGAAAGGTGAATTACTAATACTACCTAAAGATATTAATAATAGATTTGCCCAATTTTACCAAAACTTATATACATCTAAAATTAAAAGAGAAGATAGTAAAATAAAAAAATTTCTAGATAATTGTAATCTTCCAATACTGGACCTTTTGGAACAAGAGGAATTAGGAGCTCAAATTACAATCAAAGAAATAGGTGAAACAATAAAATCGCTGAAAAATGGTAAGACACCGGGACCAGATGGTTTTAATAATGAATTTTATAAAAAATTTCAGGAGATAACAACCCCTTATTTATTTAATTTATACTCCCATGCTTTTAAAGAAAACAAACTACCTGAAACACTAACAGAATCAACTATTACGCTTATTCCAAAAAAAGATAAAGATTTAGAAGATCCGGGCTCGTACAGAGCTATATCACTTTTAAATACAGATCAGAAAATTTTAGCAAAGATTTTAGCAAGAAGATTAAGCAAATATATTAGTAAATTGATAAACCCTGATCAAACGGGGTTTATACCTAAAAGATACTCATTTAATAATCTGAGACGTCTGTTTAATATAATGTACTCGCATAAAGTAGAGGAAGAAGATATATCAATTATTTCTTTGGATGCAGAGAAAGCATTTGATCAGGTAGAGTGGCAATACTTATATAAAGTACTGCAAAAATTTAATATGGGAGAGAATTTTATAAGATGGGTAAAATTATTATATGATAAACCGATGGCAAGAATTTTAACTAATAACATGTTATCTCAAAAATTTCAACTATCAAGGGGTAATAGGCAGGGATGTGCACTATCACCCCTGCTATTTACCCTTATGATAGAACCCCTGGCTGAAAGTATAAGAATTCATCCGAATATTCAGGGCTATAATACCAGAGACTCAAAGAATAAAATCTCATTATATGCAGACGATATACTTTTATATATTACAAAGTCACAAACGAGCATACCAAATTTATTAAACTTAATAGAGGAATTTGGGTCTTTTTCTGGATATAGAATAAACTGGAATAAAAGTGAAATCATGACATTAAAACCTCAAGAACCTACACACTTACTGAAGTTCCCCTTTAAAATCGCAACAGAAAAATTTAAATATTTGGGTATTCAGATTACTAGAAAATATAAAGCATTATTCAATGCTAATTTCATGCCTTTATTAAATAAACTTAATACGTTGATTAAATTTTGGAAAACACTTCCCTTATCATTATTAGGTAGAATAAATGCAATAAAAATGATCTTCCTACCACAATTACTATACCTATTTCAATCTATACCGGTATATATACCAAAATACTTTAAAAAAAATTAGACTCTAATATTACTAATTATATTTGGGACTATAGATCACATAGAATCACAAAAAAACACTTATGTAAACCAAAAGAGGTCGGGGGACTTTCACTTCCGAATTTTATGTATTATTACTGGGCAGTGCATATTAAGAATATGATTTATTGGTTGGATAGTTCTACCCAACAGACAGAATGGATAAAAATGGAGAAGGAGGATTGCCATCCTAGTAATATAGGAACGATCCTCTTCTCCCCAAAAAAACTGAATAACACAATATATAAGAAGAACCCAATTATATATGGTACAATAAGAATTTGGAAACAAATAAAATTATCTTTAAAATTAAGAAATCTATCACTGTTAATGCCAATAGCGAATAACCCTTTATTTAAACCATCTCTTATTGATAAGACATATAACCAATGGGAAAGTCTCGGAATTAGAAGGATCGGGGATATGTATGAAATGGGAAACTTACTATCATTCCAACAATTACAATTAAAATTTAAATTGAAAAACAACCAATATTTTAAATATCTTCAGATTTGCGATTTCGTGAAAAAATATATACAAGGATATCAAAAAGTAACTCCTGACTTATTGGAAGAGGCAATGAATATTGAAGCTGACTCACAAAAATTAATATCATATTTATATAATAGTATTCTAAATATAGACCTACCATCGACAGAGGTACTTAGAGAAGAGTGGGAACGGGAACTAATGATAAAAATTACGAAGGTTAAATGGGAAAAATACCTGATATATATTCACAAATGTTCAATTAATGTAAGACATAATTTAATTCAATTTAAAATTGTACATAGATTATATTACTCAAAAACAAGATTGAACAAATTTTATCCAAATATATCCGCCACTTGTGATAAATGTCTAGCCCAAAAGGCAACTATAACACACTCCTTAGTCTCCTGCATAAAACTTTATAGATTTTGGAATTATATTTTTGAAATATTTACAAAATTATTCAAGACAAGAATGGAACCTAATACTGAAATGATTATATTTGGCGTAATGGAAGATGGGAATAAATTGAACACATCTCAAAATCTATTCCTTAACTATGGTTTAATAATAGCAAAAAAATTAATTCTTAAATTTTGGAAGGGTACATCAATACCAACGCTTAAAATGTGGATTGCAAGTATGTTGGACACCGCTCATCTTGAGGAAATGCGATTCCTCCTAATGGATAAATCAGACCAATTCATAACGAGTTGGTCTCCATTCGTCGTTTTTTTGGAATCATATGGTGCAACACAATTGTAAAAAATAACTGTTTCAGGACTGGACGAGGGTTGGTCAAGACTATAAATAATGATCTCCTCTTTTTTTCTTTTCTTCTCTCTATTCTCTCTCTCAACTTTCTTCATTTACTCGTTTTCTTTTTTCACACACTATATATTTCACATCTTTCTATCCTTTACTATCTAACTTCTTTTTCTTATTCTAATCTTTTTTCAGTGTAACAAAAAAAAAAAAAAAAGAAGTTGTACATAAAATGTATTATGAAAATATATATTAGGCACTTTGGTGCCATGTGACTGTACTTACTTCTAATAAAATAAAATATTTAAAAAAAAAAAAAATGAAAACGCTTCTGAAGCTACATTTACCATTTAAATAATCGTAAACTATCAATGCGTTTTGAAATCAATTTTACTGAGATGTAAGTTTACGATTATTTAAATGGTAAATGGAGCTTCAGAAGCGTGTTCATTTTGCATGTTAAACCCCACCCGAGAACCATGGGCGATTTTGCAATTTTACTGACGGGTTTTTAACTTTTAATACTTTTCATATAACAAATGAATAAAGATAACAAAGCCAATAATGCCACTTTTGATGAAATGCAGCGAGCAAACGCGATAATCCCCGATATTTTGGATCTTTAAATCTCCAAGAAAAAAGTCCGCTAGCACTTCCGCCTTTTTTACACCTTCAGCTCCCTCTTGTATTTACCTTAGTTTCTATCTTTTTTTGGGACTGTAAATTTAGGTAGCTGTTCCTCACGGTCACCCCGACTGGCTCCGTAAATTGCAGCTCAAAACCTGGCCGTTTTCGATGTTTTTAACGGGTGTGAAAGTGCGTGTTTTCCCATCCACTAACATGTACCGGAAGTGACGCTTGTCCCCCAGTTAAAAATTTCGGTCACGTGAGTGGGGATTTACGCTCCAGTGACCTTTCGTGAAATCACCCTATAGACGGTACTAAGGACAAATGAATGCAAGATATGCCTATATCTCCCATTTCCATTTCCCTTGACTGTCAGTCTGAAGAATGGTCTCGACCCGAAATGTCACTTATGCCGCTCTATGATCGTTGCTTTCGTCTGTCTGTCCCCGCATTCGCTCGCTCTTGGTGCCGGCGTTTCTCCCCTCAGACCCAGCTAAACAAACACACACACACACACACACACACAAACACCGAAACAGAAACACACACACACACACAGAAACACACACTCACACACACACACACACACACACACACACACACCAAAACAGAAACACACACACACACACACACAGCATGTCCGGCAGATCGGTGCGGGCTGACACCACGAGCCGGGCAAAGGATGGCAGCAAATGGGTCATGGCAGCTATCGAAAAAGTATGGAAATGGTAAGGGGGAAATTAAAAAACCCCCCGAAATAAATAGATGTTTAACAAAGAAAAGGGGGAGCCGGCATTCGTTCCGCATGGGTGTCGGAGCTCCTTCCCAATGGCAATATTTTGTATGTTCAAAGTTAATAAGGAAGACTAGGCAGGAATATCAAAATTATCACCTGCAGCTGAGAAACAAAAAGATGAGTTGTGTATGAAGATGCCATGACCAAAGCAAAGATATTAGAGCTGAGGCGGAAGCCGGTTACGGAAATGGCGCTAAAGATTACCCATGACCCTACTACGGCTTTTTCGTCGAGTGGACTATCTTGCTCCGCTATAGGATATTTGGTCTCAATGGCCACGCAGGGCCAATGGACTAACTGGGAAAGCCTGGAAAAGAGGAAACTCAGCTGGCGTGACAGCTGGCAAATGGTGGGAACTCGGCTAACTCAGCCACTTATGACGTTCTACCCCCACCGGAGAACCTGAAGCAGTGTTTCGGAGAAGCTCCCGCTTGCTCCATTTTAACAGGATGCACTACGAGCCTCGCTCAAGGGCGTTACCTATGGCGGCATAACCAAGTTCTCAGACAGCTGGCATAAATCCTGGAACAGAGGCGAACGACCACAAATGTTTCCCCACAAACATTGGCAGGCAATGTCCACTTCACAACATTTGTATCAGCAGGCCAATCTCCAGCACCAGATAACATCAAAGGATGCAAACAGGCTATTCTGGACTGGGTATTGAGTAATGAGGAAGGGTCAGTTAGCAGTCTTGTGGTGCGTGGCCCCTTGGGCAAGAGTGACCATAATATGGTTGAGTTCTTCATTAGGATGGAGAGTGAACTTAAAGAAAGGTAACTTTGAGGGCATGGGACGTGAATTGGCCAAGATTGACTGGAAATTGATTCTTAAAGGGTTGATGGTGGATATGCAATGGAAGGCATTTAAAGACTGCATGGATGAACTACAACAATTGTTCATCCCAGATTGGCAAAATAATAAATCAGGGAAGGTAGTGCATCTGTGGATAACAAGGGAAATCAGGGATAGTATCAAAACAAAAGATGAAGCGTACAAATTAGTCAGATAAAGCAGCCTACCAGAGGACTGGGAGAAATTCAGAGCCCAGCAGAGGAGGACAAAGGGCTTAATTAGGAAAGGGAGAATAGATTATGAAAGAAAACTGGCAGGGAACATAAAAACTGACTTCAAATGTTTTTATAGATATGTGAAGAGAAAGAGATTAGTTAAAACAAATGTAGGTCCCTTGCAGTCAGAAACAGGTGAATTGATCATGGGGAACAAGGACATGGCAGACATGGCAATTGAATAACTACTTTGGTTCCGTCTTCACTAAGGAAGACATAAATAATCTGCCGGAAATAGCAGGGGACCGCAGGTCAAATGAGATGGAGGAACTGAGTGAAATCCAGGTTAGCCGGGAAGTGGTGTTAGGTAAATTGAATGGATTAAAGGCTGATAAATCCCCAGGGCCAGATAGGCTGCATCCCAGAGTACTTAAGGAAGTAGCCCCAGAAATAGTGGATGCATTAGTGATGATTTTTCAAAACTCTAGATTCTGGAGTAGTTCCTGAGGATTGGAGGGTAGCTAATGTAACCCCACTTTTTAAAAAGGGAGGGAGAGAGAAAACGGGGAATTACAGACCAGTTAGTCTAACATCGGTAGTGGGGAAACTGCTAGAGTCAGTTATTAAAGATGGGATAGCAGCACATTTGGAAAGTGGTGAAATCATTGGACAAAGTCAGCATGGATTTACGAAAGGTAAATCATGTCTGACGAATCTCATAGAATTTTTCGAGGATGTAACTAGTAGAGTGGATAAGGGAGAACCAGTGGATGTGTTATATCTGGACTTTCAGAAGGCTTTTGACAAGGTCCCACATAAGAGATTAGTATACAAATTTAAAGCACACGGTATTGAGGGTTCAGTATTGATGTGGATAGAGAACTGGCTGGCAAACAGGAAGCAAAGAGTAGGAGTAAACGGGTCTTTTTCAGAATGGCAGGCAGTGACTAGTGGGGTATCGCAAGGTTCAGTGCTGGGACCCCAGATATTTACAATATATATTAATGATTTGGACGAGGGAATTGAATGCAACATCTCCAAGTTGGCGGATGACACAGCTGGGGGGCAGTGTTAGCTGTGAGGGGGATGCTAGGAGGCTGAAAGGTGACTTGGATAGGCTGGGTGAGTGGGCAAATGCAAAGGCAGATGTAGTATAATGTGGATAAATGTGAGGTTATCCACTTTGATGGCAAAAACAGGAAAGTAGACTATTATCTAAATGGTGCCCGATTAGGAAAAGAGGAGATGCAACGAGACCTGGGTGTCATGGTACACCAGTCATTGAAAGTATGCATGCAGGTGCAGCAGGCAGTGAAGAAAGCGAATGGTATGTTAGCATTCATAGCAAAAGGATTTGAGTATAGGAGCAGGGAGGTTCTACTGCAGTTGTACAGGGACTTGGTGAGACCACACCTGGAGTATTGCGTACAGTTTTGGTCTCCAAATCTGAGGAAAGACATTCTTGCCATAGAGGGAGTACAGAGAAGCTTCACCAGACTGATTCCTGGGATGGGCAGGACTTCATATGAAGAAAGACTGGATAGACTCGGCTTGTACTCGCTAGAATTTAGAAGATTGAGGGGGGATCTTATAGAAATTTACAAAATTCTTAAGGGGTTGGACAGGCTAGATGCAGGAAGATTGTTCCCGATGTTGGGGAAGTCCAGGACAAGGGGTCACAGTTTAAGGATAAAGGGGAAATCCTTTAGGACCGAGATGAGAAAAACATTTTTCACACAGAGAGTGGTGAATCTCTGGAACTCTCTGCCACAGAGGGTAGTTGAGACCAGTTCATTGGCTATATTTAAGAGGGAGTTAGATGTGGCCCTTGTGGCTAAAGGGATCAGGGGGTATGGAGAGAAGGCAGGTACAGGATACTGAGTTAGATGATCAGCCATGATCATATTGAATGGCGGTGCAGGCTCGGGGCCGAATGGCCCACTCATGCACCTATTTTCTATGTTTCTATGTTTCTATGTAAGCAGTCTGCTGCCTGCTCGGGATTGCAAAATGGACGTGCACTTGGAAATAAAGCTTGTTTCCCTCAGACATTGTGGCTACAACACTCCGGCCAGACATGGTCCTGTGGTCCACAACAGCCAAGTTGGCATACATTGTGGAATTGACAGTACCATGGGAAGATGGTGTTGAAGAAGCTTATGAGGGGAAAAAGACCAAGTACTCTGAACTGGCAACTGAAGCTGCCCAGAATGGCTGGAAGACCAAGATTTTCCCTGTAGAAGTGGGATGTAGGGGATTCGTTGCTACATCTACATCCAGTCTATTGAAGAAAATGGGGGTGAGGGGTCGCTCCCTCCAACAAGCAATCAAGTAATTGTCAAATTCAACAGAAAAAAACAGCAATTGGCTATGGATTAAAAGGAAAGACAACAATTGGGCTGCAAGACGAAGACAGGAAGGTATGGAACTGAGGGGGGAGTGTACCTGGGATGCCAGGTATCAACTTTGAGCCCTCTATGTGGGCTTATCAATGAAACGTCAAAGAAGGAGGGTGCTCACCTGAAGACCCCGATGAGGTACCTACTCTATCTTTCACCACTCCAATCCCACTGCCAATATCAAGAGTGCCGACTTACTACAGGGATTGAAACATCAAGTCCTATTAACTTGACTGTTGTAACACACATTTAACAAGTTAAGGCCTTTGTACTTAAATTATTACTGTTACTTCTCCAATGTATTCTTAAATATATTACTTTCACAGGCCTGGATGCTTATTGTACTAAATCAAAACACCGAAGACGGCAAATGGCAAGCTATATAATTGATTCACTTGAACACCAAATTAGCAAGCTGTTGGACCTAATAAAATTTGTTGTTGTGCCCCTTAACTCAGTATAATGGTGGGCAGGATCTCACCGACTTGCTGGTGTTGAGTTTGCAGTAAGTCTTTGTCTTTTGTCATGGATATTTGTGATGTATCTGTACACTGTAAATGGCTCAATTGTATTCATGTATTATCTTTATGCTGACTGGAAAGAACACAACAAAAGATTTTCACTATAGCTCAGTACACATGACAATAAACTAAACTGAGCTGAACTGACTTGCTGACAAGATTCAGACAGATTAATCTGTCACTTTGCCTTCTGTAGGCTCTGGACTTTCTGGGATTTAGGCTGTGGGCTGAGCATTGAAAATGTGTCTAGAATTTAACTTTTGTGACCCATGTCTGGGAACTACTTGAAATTTTGCACAGATTAGATAAAATATAATTGAGAAGGAATTAATTATATATATTACTTTTTTGCTCTCATTTCCTATTAGCTTAATTAATTAATATGCAACTTTTGGCACTGACGAGTTATGACTTCCTTCTCTATTATATTTTATTTAAATCTGTGCAAAATTTCAAGTAGTTCCCAGACATGGGTCACAAAAGTTAAATATATATATATTTATATAAATATAAATATATATAAATATAAAAATATAATATATATATATATGTGTGTGTATGATGTGAATATGACTGTAATTATATAAGATAATATATAATTATCTTATCTATCTTATCTTATATTACTAAAACTAAGATTTTGACCACTTTCTGACTTTCTGTTTCGTGATTTCTGAATGAAAGCCGCCACTTACGGCCGTCATTTTTGGCCACCTTGCTCAGAGTCCCCCGTCTGTTGAGCTGGACCAGAGGATTTTTCCCATTGATGAAACATAAAAGAGTTATTAATGTTTTTAAAATGTTGACATTCTCTCCGCTGCCCCTGCTGGTGGGAGGGGGGAGGGACTATAAAACACGGAAGTGTTGTGCCTCAATCAGTCTCTGCAAGATGGGGGAAGATGGGTCATATCTCTCAGTCTGAGCTGTGAATAACACTGAACACATGTCTACTAAACTGTGAGTGTGGTTTTCCCGACTTTGAGTTCCCTTAATGTTGTTTAATAATAAAAAATATGGTTAGTTTGAAGTAAAAAGCACTGCAAATGGTTGTTCGGGGGTTTTGGGTTGAAGTAAAAAGCACTGCAAATGGTTGTTTGGGGGTTTTCGGTTGAAGTAAAAGGCACTGCAAATGGTTGTTTGGAGGTTTTGGGTTGAAGTAAAAGGCACTGAAAATGTTGGTTTGGGGGGTTTGGGTTGAAGTAAAAGGCACTGCAAATGGTGGTTTGGGGGTTTTGGGTTGAAGTAAAAGGCACTGCAAATGGCTGTTTGGGGAGTTTTGGGTTGTAGTAAAAGGCACTGCAAATGGTTGTTCGGGGGTTTGGGTTGAAGTAAAAGGCACTGTGCTGGACCACATTCTGTTTACATGCATTAATGCCACCTGCTGGATATTCCGGTTCCTACAGCTTTGAGTTACCTTTCCTGTTATACAGGAAGTTATCATAAACCAGGAAATCCAGCTCAGAGAGAGTACCTCATGGTGTTTAGACAGTGTAATTCTCAGTGTGTAATCTATCGCCATCCTATCCCACCAGTTTGTTAGACGCAATGTCTGTGAGTAATTATGTTTGTCAACAGCATCTTTATATGTTATAAACATTATTGAGCAGGATTTTTATTATTAACAAAGTTAAGAATGTTTCATGTACCCTGGCTGGTTTCTCATATAACTGCACTGTATTTGGTGGTGGCATCATAGTTTATGTTCCTATACCAAGTGCAAAACGTAACTAAATATGCTGCTCCCTTTCTGCTTGTATGTTACAATTTCACAGTTGAATACAGTAAAGCATCAACGACATCTCGTGTCTACGGGTCTTTATTGGATTAATTGTGTAACTTGCTAGATAGCTGGATAAGGTCATTCAGCGAGTCCAGTATAGTGAAAAGACAGCACCACAACAAGCTGTGCTACAGAGTGGCTCACATCATCACATTGTCCGTCCGCACCTCTACACCATGGCAACAAGCAACCAAGACAACGCTTCACAGAATGAAGCCAAGTCTCTCAGCGTTCGTTCTTACAGCGCTGCAGCCAGTTCCAGTGCCAGCATGGCCGCCCTTAAAGCGCGGGCTAAAGCAAACGCAGCCGAAGCCAGAGCAGCATTCGCTCAGAGAGAGATAGAGATAACCATATAACCATATAACAATTACAGCACGGAAACAGGCCATCTCGACCCTTCTAGTCCGTGCCGAACACATAATCTCCCCTAGTCCCATATACCTGCGCTCAGACCATAACCCTCCATTCCTTTCCCATCCATATAACTATCCAATTTATTTTTAAATGATAAAAACGAACCTGCCTCCACCACCTTCACTGGAAGCTCATTCCACACAGCTACCACTCTCTGAGTAAAGAAGTTCCCCCTCATGTTACCCCTAAACTTCAGTCCCTTAATTCTCAAGTCATGTCCCCTTGTTTGAATCTTCCCTACTCTCAGTGGGAAAAGCTTATCCACGTCAACTCTGTCTATCCCTCTCATCATTTTAAAAACCTCTATCAAGTCCCCCCTTAACCTTCTGCGCTCCAAAGAATAAAGACCTAACCTGAAGGTTGAGGCTGCGCGGATGCAGGCAGAGGCTACGCGGATGCAGGCGGAGATGATGGTTGAGGCTACATGGATGCAGGCGACCATGGAGGCCTTGCAGCAAGAAAAAGAGATGAAAGCAGCCATTGCAGAGGCCGACACCATAGAAGCAGGTTTATTTGTAGAACAAGGGTCACGTAATAGATCACCTAGCCCTGTTCACCCTCAAAACCAACACGAGCGTACTCTGGACTACGTCATTGAGCAAGCCAGCATAAAGTCAAGCCAACGCGTCACCAATTATGATGTCGAGAGTGGTAGCATACTATTTTGTCCATTGCCGCCCGTTCATCAGACCAAATCTAATCTGGCCAGTTCATTTCATAGGCATCACAATCCCAGTAATGTGCAAGGAGCAACATGGAGCCTAAATTTGAGGATAGAAAACCAACTTCAACCTTTCTGCATGGCAGCTTTATCGACTATCCTCGAGCCACCAACAATATCAATCCCACCACCTTAGACCTCGCCAGATACCTCGCCCGCAGCCAGCTTTTTACAACGGGATTGGCGTTCTTTAATGACAAGCCCGATAATTACTGGGCTTGGAGATCCTTCTTCCAAAACGCCATAGCAGGCCTGGGCCTTTCACCCGGAGAAGTGCTAGATCTTTTGATAAAATGGCTTGGAAAAGAATCCTCGGAGCAGGCAACAAGAATTAAGGCTGTCAACATGAGGAATCCATCAGCAGGTTTGTCGATGGTCTGGCAGAGGCTCAAAGAAACCTATGGTTCACCTGAGTCTATTGAGCATGCTCTCTTTACCAAGCTTGAGAACTTTCCCAGGATCACCATCAAAGAGCCATACAAACTACGTGAGCTCGGGGACCTTCTGTCAGAAATCGAAGCGGTAAAGCTCGGTGGGTATTTACCTGGTTTGTCTTACCTCGATGCCTCCAGGAGAGTTGCACCAATTGTTGAGAAGCTTCCTCATAACATCCAGGAAAAGTGGGCTGACTGGATCCAATTATAATCGCCGCCACCACATCCATTTCCCCCCATTTAGAGTGTTTGCCGACTTTATCCGTATGGAAGCAAAAACCAGAACAGATCCCAGCTTCAATCTTTGCTTCTCTCGTCCAGCAATTGTTCAGAGGGAAAACATAGTGAGACATGGTAAAACTCTTGTCTCCGTCCACAGGACACAAGCATCTCCAACAACTCCTGAGACACCGAAATCGAGTGACCCATCGAAGCTGTGTCCCATTCATGCTAAGATTCATCCATTAAAGAAGTGCAGAGCCTTCAGAGAAAAGAGCCTGGAAGACCGCAAACACTTCCTTAAGGAACATTCCATTTGTTTCTGCTGCTGCTCCTCCACAAGTCATTTCGCCAAGAACTGTACAGCAGAAGTGAAATGTACTGAGTGCGACAGTGACAGACACCTCTCTGCTCTACATCCAGGCCCAGCCCCTTGGAGGTCCAAGCCATCTCCCCCCGCATCTGAGCATGGCGGGGAGGAAGAGGTAGCGGTAAACCAGGAGATCACCTCCAGATGCACAGAGGTGTTCGGTGATGGGGTCAGCGCGAGAGCATGTGCTAAGATATGTCTCATCTCAGTCTATCCAGAAGGACGTCGTCAAGAGGCACGCAGGTTGTACGCCATCTTAGATGAACAGAGCAACTGCTCTCTTGCAACATCTGAGTTCTTCAATATCTTCGAGATCAAAGGCAATCTTAAACCATATACACTGCGGACATGTGCTGGGCTCAAGCAGACTGCAGGTAGAACAGCCTGCGGTTACATGGTGGAGTCTGTGGATGAGAAGACATTGCTCCCTCTTCCTCCACTCATAGAATGCAATCAAGTGCCTAACATCCGTGCCGAGATCCCCACTCCCAATGCTGCGCATCACCACAGCCATCTCAGATGCATTACCAACGTGATTCCTCCACTAGACCCAGACGCCAAAATACTGCTCCTATTGGGAAGAGATATTCTGCACGTGCATAAAGTGAGGAAACTAAGGTCCCAACAATGCCCCGTTCGCCCAGAAGCTGGATCTGGGATGGGTAGTTGTTGGTGATATAGGTCTTGGTGGAGCACATAGACCTACCCAAGTGGAGGGACGCGCTCCAGGATCTACAGAGGCTACAGATTCCACGCCCCTATACCACATTCTCAAAGTTGAGCATGCTACAAAAGGAGCTTTCTCTGTTCTCAGACGCATCAGTCAAGGCCAATGCTGCAGTTGTCTATCTGAGGGTCACCACCGAAGACGGAATAATGGAGGCGGGCTTCATCTTTGGGAAAGCAAAGCTGGAAACCCATCCAGAGCTCACTATTCCAAGACAGGAATTGTGTGCAGCGGTCCTGGCTGTCCAAATCGCAGAGATGATTGTGAAGGAGATGGACTTGTCATTTGATGACATAATCTACCACGCAGACAGCAAAGTGGTGCTGGGGTACATCTGTAACCGGTCAAGGCGGTTTTACACATACGTCCACAGCCGTGTCCAACGTATCCATCAGTTTTCGTCATCTCATCAGTGGAGGTATGTTCCCACGGATGACATCCCAGCTGACCCCGGATCACGGTCCATCCCAGAAGCTCTACATTGCACCACCACCTGGCTGTCAAGACCAGCGTTTCTCAAGAGACCACATACCTGCAATGTTTTACCTCAAGAGACTTTTGAGGTCGCGGAGCCAGATCTAGATAGTGAGATCCGTCCTCTTGCAACTAACATGACACAGGTCCTTACTGTGCTGAATCCCTCAAGAAATGAGTGGCCCATGGCAATCATCTCAAAGACTTTTCCAAGTCAGGATGGGAAGGTTCGGAGAGTGAAAGTCAGATCTTCAAGGATGGAGGCCAGAAGCTCTACGTCTGCCCAATCACCGAAGTAGTTCTTCTCCTGTCTCCTGAGGACTCTGGGGGTTAAATGGAAGATTTGCATGGGGTCTGGGAGACCCCAGGCGGGGAGTGTGCTGGACCACATTCTGTTTACATGCATTAATGCCACCTGCTGGATATTTCGGTTCCTACAGCTTTGAGTTACCTTTCCTGTTATACAGGAAGTTATCATAAACCAGGAAGTCCAGCTCAGAGAGAGTACCTCATGGTGTTTAGACAGTGTAATTCTCAGTGTGTAATCTATCGCCATCCTACCCCGCCAGTTTGTTAGACGCAATGTCTGTGAGTAACTATGTTTGTTAACAGCATCTTTATATGTTATAAACGTTATTGAGCAGGATTTTTATTATTAACAAAGTTAAGAATGTTTCATGTACCCTGGCTGGTTTCTCATATAACAGCACTGTATTTGGTGGTGGCATCATAGTTTATGTTCCTATACCAAGTGTATAACGTAACTAAATATGCTGTTTACCTTTCTGCTTGTATGTTACAGTTTCATAGTTGAATACAGTAAAGCAACAACGACACCTCCTGTCTACAGGTCTTTATTGGATTAATTGTTTAACTTGCTAGATAACTGGATAGGGACATTCAGCGAGTCCAGTATAGGCACTGGAAATGGTTGTTAGTTCGGGGTTTTGGGTTGAAGTAAAAGGCACTGCAAATGGTTGTTTGGGGGTTTTGGGTTGAAGTAAATGGCACTGCAAATGGTTGTTTGGGAGGTTTGGGTTGAAGTAAAAGGCACTGCAAATGGTTGTTTGGGGGGTTTGGGTTGAAGTAAAAGGCACTGCAAAGGGTTGTTTGGGGGGTTTGGGTTGAAGAAGTAAAAGGTACTGCAAATGGTTGTTTGGGGGTTTTGGGTTGAAGTACAAAGCACAGCAAATGGTTGTTTGGGGGTTTTGGGTTGAGGGAAAGAGCACTGCAAATGGTTGTTGGTCTAAACTTGACAACTTCCTGTTTGCACTTTATATTGATTTTAGATAAAACGCTACCACTTACGGCTGTGATTTTTGGCCATCTTACTCAGTCCCCCTCTGCTCATCAGGTGCAGAGGATTCTTCCCATCAATGAAAAATAAAAGTGTTATTAGTGTTTAAAAAATGTCAATCACGCCATGAAGGCCACACCTTTTCCGGTGGGAGGGGGAGGGATTACCATGAAGTGTGGGTGTGGCTCAGTCGCTGCATGATGGGGAAGGGAGAGGTCACAACTCTGTCTGAGCTGTGAATCAACTGAACACACTGAATGTCTACTGAACTGTGAGTGTGGTGTTTTGTGTGGTTTTATGGTGGTTTTACCCTGCATGAAATGGTCTGAAACTGCATTTGAATGTGGTGGCCTTGCACCCTGCATGAAATGGTATGAAACTGCATTTGAATGTGGTGGCGTTGCACCCTGCATGAAATGGTATGAAACTGCATTTAAATTTGGTGGCCTTGCACCCTGCTTGAAATGGTATGAAACTGCACTTGAATTTGGTGGCCTTGCACCCTGCTTGAAGTGGTATGAAACTACACTTGAATTTGGTGGCTTTGCACCCTGCTTGAAGTGGTATGAAACTGCGCTTGAATTTGGTGGCCTTGGATCCTGCTTGAAGTGGTATGAAACTGCACTTGAATTCGGTGGCCTTGCACCGTGCTTGAAGTGGTATGAAACTGCACTTGAATTCGGTGGCCTTGCACCCTGCTTGAAGTGGTAGGAAACTGAACCTGAATTTGGTGGCCTTGCACCCTGCTTGAAGTGGTAGGAAACTGCACTTGAATTTGGTGGCCTTGCACCCTGCTCGAAGTGGTAAGGGACTGCACTCGTATTTGGTGGCCATGCAACCTGCTTGAAATGGTAGGAAAATGGATTTGAATTTGGTGGCCTTGCACCCTGCTTGAAATAGAATTTGAAGGAATAGCCGTGAGTCAACTACCAGCCCACCAGCCGTGAGTGAGCTGCCAGCCTAACCCCAATAATCTATTTGGCCCACAATGTCCATACTGACCCTCTGGAGACCAGTCCCTTCAGCCCACAACACCCATACCAGCGCTCCAGAAAGCCCCCCCCCCCCCCTCCTACTGGCCACCAATATTGGAATTGGTGGAGAGGTGGAATATTGCGTCGGGGGACCAGCCCTCCCATGTGAATATGGGACCCAACGGGTCCCACTTAATCTAGTAACTATTAAAACACTGATCTTGGATGTGTGTGTATTTATTTGTGTGTTTGTGTATTTGTGTGTGTGCTGTTCGTCTGCGTTTCACATCTCCTCAAAAACAGGATGCGCTAACGTTGAATTTTTTACATATTCCGATAGAAATTTAATGAATGAAATTGCCTCATCTGCAAATTTGATGCATTATTTCCTGAGTTATTTATGAAAAATTTCAAAAATTATCAATAACTTGGTAAATAAACAAGATGGTCTCTCTGATGTCACAATTGCTCTGCCTGCCTGTTTCTGCTCGCATTATCACAATGGATCGGCCTGCCTGCCTCTGCTTGTGCTGCGAGTGACGTCACCCCTGTTTTGTCTTCTGTACTTCTTGTCTTCTTAACTATCACTTCTTTAAATTTGTTACTTAGCATCTTTAAACTGCTGCTCAGGTCTTGCTGCGCGCTCCGCTGGGCTCCTTGACGTTCTAGAACATGGCGGCGGCAGTCGTTATCGCAGCACGGGTGAGGGTGCGGGACAGCGCGATGGGAAGGTGACTGTGGTGGCCATTACTCCCTCTGGGAGAGGCTGTCTATGGAGACCTGCGATTTCTCCATCGATCGCAGGGACTCGGGGAATCGTGATACCTTTTCCTCGCTGGTGATCCCGATCACACCTGGCTGTCATGGGGACGAGCTCCTCTCCGCATCCCCTGTCTGATTGTCTGTCACGCGTGTGGTTGGGTTTCCCCTCGCGAGAGCCACGATCGGCCGGCCCTCCGCTGCTTTTCACCGTCCTCAGATCGCTCCGGGCCTTGCTCGGGTCCACGCCAGTCGCAGCCTAGCTCGGGCCCAACACCTGGTGGGGAGTCTGCTGCTCTACGACGTGGGTAGGTGCTGCCTCTACCCCGTCCCCCTCCCTCTCCACCCCCTCCCTGAGGCAGAGAGAGAGAGAGAGGGGGGGAGAGGGGGAGTAGAGGGGGAGGAGAGGGCGGAGGGGGGAGAGGAGAGAGGAGAGGGGGGAGTAGAGGGGTGGAGAGGGGTGAGGGGGGCCTCGCTCAGGCACATGCCCATTGACAGCCACGCATGGGCCCGGCACCTGGTGTGGAGGCTGCTGCTCTACGACCTGGGTAGGAGCTGCCTCTACGCCCTCCCTCTGTGTCCCCTCCCTTTCTGCCCCCCCTTCCTCTCTGCTCCCCCTTCCTCTCTGCTCCCCCTTCCTCTCTGCCCCCAGTTCCTCTCTGCACCCACTTCCTCTCTGCCCCTCCCTCCCTCTCTGCCCCCCCACCCTTCTCTCTCTGCCCCTCCTCCCTCTCTAGGGAGTGGTGGATTTTGGGACCCATGGGTGAGTGGTGGAGTATAACGTTAGGGAATCAGCCGTCCCCTGTGATGCCGCACCCCCTCACCCCTCAATCTCTATCCCCCTCCCTCTCCCACTCTACCCCGCTCCCCCTTCCTCTCCACCCCACCCTCTCTAACCGCACCTGTGCAGTTGGGGGTTATGCGTGAGTGGGTATGGCAAGGTACGGGGTAAAAGGAGCGAATTAATAATATTAATATAATATCAAGGGGAGTGGTGTGTGTGTGTGTGTGGGGGGGGGGGGGGGGGGGGTGGTTAGTGAGTGTGAGAAGTGGTTAGTGTGTGTGATGCTGTAGGCCCCAATCCCCGCCTTGCGGGAACGGGACCCAACGGGTCCCCCTTGGTCTAGTAACTATTAAAACTCTGATTTTGGATGTGTGTGTATTTATTTGTGTGTGTGTGTGTTTTGTGTGATCATCTACGATTCACATCTCCTGACATGACGCGCTAACGGTGACATTTTTACATATTCCAACAGGGATTTACACCATGATGTCATTTATTAAAATTGTTTTAAAGACAGGGATATACGCTTTGAGTTATTTATTAAAATTGTTCACAAATCTGAAATCTTTTTTAAAGTTAACGAGCTGATGACGTCACAATGGGTCTGCTCGCGCTGCCCGCTGTGCAATGTTTACATCGCGCAGCCTGCTGCGCACTGTTTTCCACGCGCTGCACCCCGCCAACTCGACTTTGGTCGCCGCCCGCTCGTTGTCGACTCACACTCGGCCGGCCGTCTGCCCCGCCCCGCTCCTTCCCCCCTCTGGATTCAAGCTGCTGAATATGCAGTAATTTGGTTGGGCTTCCAAGGTCTTCCGAGGTCTTCTAAAGTCCCCCAAGGTCCCGAGCACTCCCGAGGCCCGCCGCCCGCTTGCAGTCGGCACCGCTCGCAGTCGACCCTGCCTGCTCAGTGTCTGCGCCGCCCGCTCGCCGAGTTCATCCGCCTTCTCCCTCTCTCCCTCTCTCCCCCTTCCCCCTCCCTCTCCCCCCTCACTCCTCCTCCCTCTCCCCTTCCCTCACCTCCTCTCTCTCTGTGCATCTGTGTCCCTCTCTGTGCATCTGTGTCTCTCCCTCTGCCTCTGTATCCCGCTCTGTGTTCTTCTCTGTGTCCCTCATTGTGCCTCTGTGTCCCTCTCGGTGTCCCGCTCTGTGCCTCTGTGTCCCTCTCTCTCTACCCCCTCCTTCTCTAGATGCGCCTGCGAGTTGGGGGCTACACGTGATAGGACGGGGGATGGGATAAAAGGAGCAAATGAATAATATTAATATAATATCAAGGGGGGGGTGTGGTTAGTGTGTGTGGGCGGTGGTTAATGTGTGTGTGTGTGGGGGGGGGGGGGGGATGGTTAGTGTGTGTGATGCTGCAGGCTGCCTCCCCCACCACCCGCAACTGCGCGTTGAGGGGACGGAACTCAAGGGGTCCAACTTCGTCTAGTAACTATTAAAAGTCTGATCTTGGATGTGTGTGTGTGTGTGATGTCCGTCTGCGTTTCACATTTCCTCGAAATCACGACACACCAACGGTGAAATGTTTACATGTTCCAATAACGATTTACGCCATGATGTAAAAAATTGCCTCATCTGAAAATTTGATGCATTATTTCTTGAGTTATTTATGAAAATGTTCAAAAAATTCAAATAACTTGGAAAATAAAGGAGATAGTCTCGCTGATGATGTCACAATGGCTCTGCTCCTCATGGCTTGCTACCCTATGTTCCACACGAAGCGATCAACCACCTCTCCCTCCTCACCCCCTCCCCCCGTTCTTCAAAACACGCAGAAAGAATGAACAAGTGGCTCTGTACTGCAGCTCCCGAGAGCTTCCAAGCGCTTCCGAGGGCTTCTGAGGTCTTCCGAGGCTCACAAGCTTCCCGGCTTAAGTGGCCTTTTCACGGGGCGACTTGACGCAAGAGTGAACCAGAGTTTAACATCGTGGGAACCTCGTGCGATAACAGTACGGCATTCGTGGACCAGCGTGGACCACCGTGGCACTAACGGCAGGTAGTCGTGTAACTTGGTCACTCGGGAGAAAATTCAAGAAAGTTTGAATTTCTCCAAGAGTGACTTGTACACTTGTGGTTGAGCATTGCAACATTGTATGAACATAGTGGCCAGTGCGATATCCGTGCGATATCTGTAATAACTCTTGCGGGTACCGTGGGAACTCCTGCGAACGGTGAGTAATTGAGCAGTTTGATTGTCAGTGCTTGTTTTACCTCATTGTTAAATAAATATATTTTTTACTATCAGATTGATGTCTGCAATTCTTCATTAACACATCACTACAAGATGAATGTCTCTAATGTTATAATCCCTCTCATGCTGGAACACAAAATAGTTGAAGGGAGGTGAAATAATCACATTTTCATTCTTTTTCATTTTTGAGTGTTCAGGTACCTCACTTGCTGAGCTATTTTACTCCAGCAGTTTGTGTCTCTTTTTGTCTAAAGCAGTTTCTAAGACTGTAGGAACTCCGCGGGCCAGGCAGCATCTACGGAGGGAAATGGACAGGCGACCCTTTCTTCAGGCTGCCTTATCCCTCCCCCCCCCCCCTCCCCCCTACTCCCACCCACACACACATGCTGGAGAAACTCAGTGGGTGCAGCAGCATCTATGGAACGAAGGAAATAGGCAACGTTTCGGCCCGAAACGTTGCCTACTTCCTTCGCTCCATAGATGCTGCTGCACCCGCTGAGTTTCTCCAGCATTATTGTGTACCTTCGATTTTCCAGCATCTGCAGTTCCTTCTTAAACACAAATGCACCGAGTTCCTCCAGCATTTCGTGTTTTGCTCAGTATTCCAGCATCCGCTGTCTCCCGCGTCTCCAATAAAACAAAACTACTGTCAAAAGGGTGAAGAATAGGGGCAGAGATAGATACATTCCTGATTAGTGCGGCTGTCAGGAGGTTATGGGGAGAAGGCAAGAGAATGTGATTGAGAGGGAGAGATAGATCAGCCGCGATTGAATGGCGGAGTGGACTTAATGGACCGAATGGCCTAATTTTGCTCCTATAACTAACAAAGATAGTAATTGTTAGGGAAATGTAGTTATTAAAGACGAGGGGGTGCAGAAATGGGCAGTCTGGGATGGCTCGCGAGATACTTGCATAGAGGCACAAACGTTAAAGAAAGGGCAGATAAACAGAGAGGGGGGGGGCGGGACTTCCCTCAGTGCCCATCTGTTACCATTAATTGGACAGTTCGGTCTGTGAAACGCAACACGCCAACCCCGACATCCAGCCCGGTGGTCAGTCCTTTGAAGATAGACACCAGTTGCTTGGAGCAACTCAGCCGGACAGGCAGCAAATCTGGAGAGAAGGAACGGGTGGCGTTTCGGGTCGAGAGCTTTCTTCAGACTGAGGTCAATCCCCTGCATGGATAACAGGAGTCCCAGCCAACACGACAATCGCCCGCTGCACAGTCTCGGAGCTTCCACTGCGAAAACGGTGCCTACATTTGAGCACTTATGTAACTGAACCATCCTAACACCAACCACAGAGCATTCCTGAACTACTACCTACCTCATTCGAGACCCTCGGACTATTTTAGATCGTATACTCACTGGCTTTATCGAGTTACAGTGTGGAAACCGGCCCTTCGGCTCAACTTGCCCATACCGGCCAAAATGTCCCATCGAAACTAGTCCCATCTGCCTGCGTCTGGTCCATATCCCTCCCAACCTGTCTTATCCATGTACCTGTCTAAATGTTTCTTAAATGTAGGGATGGACCCAGCCTCAACTACCTCCTCTGGCAGCTTGTTCCATACACCCACCACCCTTTGTGCGAAAATGTTACCCCTCACTCAGATTCCTATTAGATCTTCCCCCCCTCACCTTGAACCTATGCCCTCTGGTCCTCGAATCCTCTCTGTGGGCAAAGGACATATATTACCCTGGACTCTGTCTATTTCCCTGCCTGTTCGTCTCATGGTTTTGTACACCTCTCAGCCTCTGTCCCCAGTGTGGAGTTAAGGGCTTGTTTATGGGCGCCCTGGGCTGAGAACTCTGGAGGATGGGTTTTAGACTTTATCGGGAATCGAGATAGACCCCGTAATGCAGGAGCAAAGAATCGCAGACGCTAATCTGCATTGGAAAGACACAATATGCGGGAGTAACTCAGCGCTGAAGAAGAGTCCCGACCCGAAACATCATCTATCCATGTTGTCTAGCGATGCTGCCTGACCCGCTGAGTTGCTCCAGCGCTTTGTGTCTTTCCACTAGACTTGTAATAAGTTTCGGCTGGGTGTTTACTGGGATCTCTGGTGTTTAATAGACGTCCTGATGTTGTTTTTGATCGGGTTTACTACTGACAGTATTTAATCAGATCCATATTAAATAATTTCCCCTTCACCTTAAACCTATGTAATCTGGTCCTCGATTCGCCTACTCTGGGCGAGAGACTGTGCATCTACCCGATCGATTCCTCGCATGATTTTAAACATTATCTTGCACACAGCGTTGTTCCCTTCACCTTGTATACACCATTTATGGCTCGATTGTTACTATTTATTGTCTGTCTACTGACTGGTTAAACGTTTGAAAGTTTCACCTCTCAGTAGATAATAAAATAAGACAACCATCACGGTCAATGTGAGACAAAGTATTTATTCCTATTTGACAAAAAAAGACGACTTCTTGCACATATTGAGAGAAGGTGCATCACACCAAACAACATTTGTCTAAAAAAAAACGGATTATTCTTCAGCTCATTAAAGAGCTCGGATGAAATTCTGACAAAGTTTGTGAATGCACTTTTATCCTCTTCGCACAGCACATTAAGCAGCTGATCATATTGTCCAAATTGAGGTCTCCGTTGAAAGATGGGCTTCACCCAGTGAGACTTCCTCTTAATTCTCTTTTTAATTAATCTCACCCTCTGCCTTCACGCAAGCGTTCTCGATGCACATAGTGGGCTGCTGCATACAGCACGTCAATGAAAATAACCACCATCCTGTACTCGAAAATACTTAGTATAGGCATGTCTCCAAATGAGCCAATTCAACCAAGGGAGGAATATAGTGTGTGAAAAAACCCAATATAGTGTGTGAAAACAAAGTAACATCATTTGTGCCACGTGATTAACTACACTACAGTTCACGATGTTCATTCAAGATTAACGGGAAAGCTCGGGTGACGGACAAGTCACTCGCACAAATAACAGAAATGCCGAGTACCGTGGGAACTCTTTATCTACCCCCCGTTATATCGTGCGAAACTCGTGCTGGATCACGACCACTTCACTCTGGTGACATCTTGCGTCAACTCGCCCCGTGAAAAAGCCCCATTACTTTTCCAGAACTTTGCCTTCACGGCATGCTGTGCTATGTTCCACGCACAGCGAGTGACGTCACCCCCTCCCCCTCCCTCTCCCTCCCCCCCGTTCTTCAAAAGACGCAGAAAGAACGAGCAAGTGGGCTCTGTACTGCAGCTCCCAAGCACTTCCGAAATGCTTCAGAGGGCTTCCGAGGGGTCACGAGCCCTTCCGATATCATGAGCGCTCACGAGCACTCCCAAACTTCCTGGATTGCTTTTCCAGAACTTTCTCAACAGTCATTAACCCCTCCCCCTCCATCTACGCCCTCTCCCCCGCACTCCCTCTCTACCCCTCCCTCTCTACCCCTCCCTCTCTACCCTCCCTCTCTACCCCCTCCCTCTCTGCCCCCTCCCTTTCTGCCTACCCTCCCTTTCTGACCCCCCATCCCTATCTGCCCCCCCTCCCTTTCTGCCCCCCTCCCTTTCTGACTCCCATCCATATCTGCCACCCCTGCCCCTCCCTCTCTGCCCCCTCCCTCTCTGCCCCCTCCCTCTCTGCCCCCTTCTCCTCTTTGCCCGCTCCCTCTCTGCCCCCCGCCTCTCTGGTGGAGTATTGCATTCGGGAACCAGCCCTCCCCTGTGATGCTGCGCCCCCACCACCCCACAATCATTACCACTCTCCCTCTGTACCCCCTTCCCCCTCCCTCTCTAACCCCCCTCTCTAGCCGCGCCTGTGTAGTTGGGGGTTATGCGTGAGTGGATAGGGCGGGGAATGGGGTAAAAGGAGTGAATTAATAATATTAATATAATATCAATGTGGGGGTTAGTGTGTGTGTGTGGGGTGGTTAGTGTGTGTGTGACGCCGAAGGCTGCCCCCCCCGCCCCCCCCCCCGCAATAGCGCATTGAGGGGACGGGAAGCAATGGGTCCCACTTGGTCTAGTAATTATGAAAAGTCTGATCTTGGTTGTGGGTGTGTGTGTGTGATGTTCGTCTGCATTTCACATTTCCTCGAAAACACGACGTGCTAACGGTGACATTTTTACATATTCTGATAGAGATCTACGCCATGATGTCAGCGAGTGACACCACACCCTTCTCCCTCCCTTCCCCCCACCCCCTCCACCCCATTCCTCAAAAGACGCAGAAAGAACGAGCAAGTGGGCTCTGTACTGCAGCTCCCGAGCGCTTCTGAGGGCTTCAGAGCCCTTCCAAGGGCTCAGAGCGCTTCCGAGGGCTTCAGATCGCCTCCGAGCGCTTCCAGAGGGTTCTGAGGGCTTCCAAGGTCACGAGCTCTCACGAGATCTCACGACCTACCTTTTCCAGAACTTTCTAAATGGTCATTATATCACTTTGATTTTAAAATATATATTTCTAACATATATATATTTTCCCCATTTGTTAAAGACTTTCCGTTTTTTTCCGGTACTAATTTCTTTACAATTTTTAAAGTTCGCGGTTATTTACTGCGTGAATTTTGACAGATTTTTGATCGCTTTGATGGACGAGGCTTAATGGTTTTGACTTAAGACTTTTGGTTTTAAGTAGCTGATTCTCAATCGGTGATACTAATAACAAATCATGTCTCAATTGAAGTTCAACTATATTCTTATAGAGCTCTAGACTAGGAGCTTTTGAATATTTTTGATCAATTTCTTTACATAGAAACATAGAAAATAGGTGCAGGAGTAGGCTATTCGGCCCTTCGAGCCTGCACTGCCATTCAATATGATCATCCCTCAGTATCCCTTACCTGCCTTCTCTCCATACCCCCTGATCCCTCTCGCCACAAGGGCCACATCTAACTCCCTCTTAAATATAGCCAATGAACTGGCCTCAACTACCTTCTGTGGCAGAGTTCCAGAGATTCACCACTCTCTGCGTGAAAAATGTTTTTCTCATCTCGGTTCTAAAGGATTTCCCCTCTATCCTTAAGCTGTGACCTCTTGTCCTGGACATCCCCAACATCGGGACCAATCTTCCTGCATCTAGCCTGTCCAATCCCTTAAGAATTTTGTAAGTTTCTATAAGATCCCCCCTCAATCTCCTAAATTCTAGCGAGTACAATCCGTGTCTATCCAGTCTTTCTTCATAAGAAAGTCCTGACATCCCAGGAATCAGTCTGGTGAACCTTCTCTGCACTCCCTCTATGGCAATAATGTCCTTCCTCAGATTTGGAGACCAAAACCTCATCTCTTTAATCTCATCAGCCAATATCCGTATTTCATTTTGAGTTTGTTCTTTTAATCCCGCGGAGTATGAAATGATTTGTCCACGAATATATGCCTTAAAAGCATCCCAGACTACACCATTGGATATTTCTTCAGTAGAGTTTGTTAAGAAGAAAAAAGCAATCTGATCTTTAATAAAATTAACAAAATTTAGATCTTGAAGCATAGTATTAAATTGGCATTGTTTAGCGCTAAACTTAGAATCAGGTCATTTAATTGATAGTTTCAATGGTGCATGATCAGAAATAGCAATTGCATCATACTCACACGCAGTGACCGATGAAACTAGCTGAGAATCTATTATAAAGTAGTCAATCCTCGAGTAACTATGATATACATGAGAGAAAAAAAGAAAATTCTTTGTCATTTGGGTGCAGGAATCTCCAGACTTCTAACATTCCAGAGTCAAGTAAAAAAGAATTGATAAAACTAGCTGATTTATTTGGAAGCACATGATCAGATGCAGATCTGTCCATCGAGGGGTTCAAACAGCAGTTAAAATCTCCACCCATTATCAAAAGAAGTTCATTTAAATTAGGAAAGGATGCGATTAGCTGTTTAAAAAACTCAGGGGGATCAATATTAGGTGCATTCACCATGACAACTTTTTGGTTATGGAGAACACCAGTGATCATCAAAAATCTACCATATGGATCAGAAATTGTTTCATAATGAACAAACGAAATTGAGGAGTTAATAAAAATAGAGACTCCTTTCACCTTTGCCTGTGAATTTGAATGAAACTGCTGTCCTCTCCAAAACTTAAAGAATCATTGATTGTCGTCTTTCCTTACATGAGCTTCCTGAACAAAGATAATCTGAGCATTTAGTCTACGAAGAACTTTTTTTTTAAATTTCCTCTTAATGGATGGTTCAGACCATTCACATTCCATGAAAGAAAGTTTATAACTTGATCCATATTGTTTGTAAAAATCATGTGGAATGTAAAGGGTTAATTTCTTAAAGCATAACAGTTCATGATACTGGAAGGAGAAGAATCTAAGGCAGAGCCAGAAGTGACGGACATTTCAGACATTTTTGTAGTTCAAATTCTGCCCAGATAGAAAAAACTAAACTGAAATAAAAAGTCCCCCCCCCCCCACCCATGCAAAGCCCAAAACTGACCAGTAGACAGTCTGTACGCTACCTAATCCCTCCCCTTCCCCCCATCTCTCCTAATGACAGCACCCAACGTAAAAAGAAGGTATATTTACCACTCAATAGCCAAAACAAATTAATGTTATGGTTAAAAAATGCATGTAAACAAGGACTACTTCATATTATTTATCCATGGTCAAAATATGAAAAACAAGAACTGCTTCACTTTGTTTGTCTAAAGACATGGGGGGAAAAATCCTTCGATGGACATTTTAAAAGTAGAAGAGCTAACTAAGAAGATCTTAAAAGTTCATATATAATATCATTACATTAAATTAACAGTATCTTAGAGAAGGTAAAAGTTATGGTTTGATACCATCATACAAACATTCTAAAAAGTAATTAAAAAATAACTCATCCAATTAAAATTCTTAATCATTTACAAAATGATATATTGTCAAAATAGGTCCAATAAATCTCCAATTGTAACTTAGTCGCTATCAGTAACTCCCCGTCGCGGCTTCAGCCCCATAAGCGTCTAGAAAGCTGAAAGCTTCTTGTGGATTGTTAAAAAAATCGGTTGTTACCATTAAAGAGTTGTATACGCAGTCTAGCTGGATAGAGCAAGGCGGGGTGCAGCTGTTTCTTAAACAACTCAGAGATTACATTATGAAAAGACTTTCTCAATCCCATAAGCTCACGGCTGTAATCAGGAACAAACGGAAACTTGCATCCTTCATATTCAACCGTGCCCAACTTTTTTGCTGCTCGGAGGATATTCTCCTTCATCTGCAAAAAGTGAAACCGAACGATCTAATGTCTCGGTTTATCTTGGAGACCAGATTTCTTCCCGATCCTGTGTGCGTTATCCAAAATTGGAAGATTTTCATAGTGCTCAGTGTTGAAAGTCTCCTTCATCATTTCATTTTATTTATTTATTTAAAAAATATTTTTATTAGAAGCAGTGTACAGTAGTATAAACCGCGACATATGACAAAATACATTTATTGTACGTCTTCCATTTTAATTTTGATAAAGAAGAAATAGAAAAAGAGAGAAAGAGCAAGAAAGAGAGAAAGTGAAAGAAATAGTGAATGTGTAAACCCCTAAACTACCAAATAGTGCAGTCAAAGAGTGAATAAGTAAAAACTTAAAAAAGAATAAGAAGACAAAAACGAAAAATAATTTTTTTAAAAAGGACCAAAACGTGTTGATATACCTGCTTCATTTCTCACCACACCCATCACTCTGCCCGTAAATCGGTTTATCCTTTATCATTTTAGAGGCATGTTTTATAACATTATCCCCTTCTTGACCTTCAGGCAAACCAACAATTCGCAAATTCATTAGACGGCTTCTGTTTTCCGGATCCATGTTTTTAATCTTATACTGCTCGAGTGCCCGAGTATTTTCATTCATTTTCCGTTCCAGTTTTTCAATCTTCAAATCTCTTTCCTGGCCCAAGGTTCACAAATTATCAATTTGTTCCTTCTGTTCATGAGGTTCATCTTGAAACATAATCAGCTTGTCTTGAAATCCCTTCGATTTGCTCGAAATTCCTTTCATCATTTCTTCCAAACTGCAGAATCTTGTTTTCATTTCTCCATTCATTTTCGATATTGCTTCTAAGATACCAGAGTCGCAAGCTGCGCCTTCCCCACGCTCCTTCCTCGGAGAAGCTCTTTTTCCTCTTGTCTCCATTCTTTACATGATTGAAGCGTATACAAGTGTTATCAACACTTTAAGAAAGGTTAAACCGTGCCTTGAAATCAAGTAATAACAAGTAACATTGTAAGAGTGGTAAGCAAGAAATTAAAAATTAAGGGAGCAAGCAAAGTTACAACCTTTACAGCATGCTGCCACTAGGAGATTTTAAAAGTTTGCGGTTTTAAAGACTCCATTTGAAACAAACACATTTTTGACCGCTTTCAAAAAAATTCACTGTTGATTTGGAAAGACTCCATTTTGAACAAATTGATCTGTCTTCATTGACAACTGAGATTAAAAAACATTGTTTTTGTTTAACTTCGAAAACGTAGCATTTTATGTTCTTTAATGACTTTTCGGTGTCTCACTTAACTGTATTAATTCTTTTAGTTAATATTTAATTTCAAAGACAGCGCTTTTTTAATTTTAAAATATATTTTTTACGTTAAAATTTTCCCGCTTGTTAAAGACTTTCTGGGTTTTTTCTGGTACTAATTTATTTACAATTTTAAAAGTTTGCGGTTAACTACTCCGCGGATTTTGACAGATTTTTGACTGCTTTCAAAAAAATTCGCTATTCATTTGCAAAGACTCAATTTTGAACTAATTCATCTGTCTTCATTGACAACTGAGATTAAAAATCATTGTTTTGGTTTAACTTTGAAAACGTTGCATTTTTTGTTCTTTAAAGACTTTCCGGTGTCTCAATTAATTATTATTATTAGAGGCGTAAACACATAATAGCAACACGGTTTGGTTATCAATTACATTCATACAAAGCTTCTGTTATTTTTATAGAATTTTTTAAAAGATAGAACTCAAAAAAAAGATCTATAAACTAATAGGAAGGAAGGGATAAAGAGAAAAAAAAAGAGAGAAAGAAAAAACAAAAAAAAACAAACAGAGAAAATTACCAATAACAGTTTTGGAGATAGGTCCGTTGATTATAAGGCGTAGTTATTCATCCAATCCTGAGCTCGGGTTTCAGTCCAGCCTCTGTGTTGAACCAGTTTATCGTTTTAAAAAATCAATAAATGGAGACCATATTCTAACAAATAATTCTGGTTTGTCAATTAAGACAAATCAAAAAAATTTCCAAGTGTAAGGTCTCAGACATTTCTGTCATCCACATTTTAATTGTGGGGGTTGTTGGATTTTTCCAAAATCTTAATATTAATTTTTTCCCAGTAATTATACTGTAATCAAGAAAATGTCTTTGATTTGTTGTAAGTTTTATACTTTGTTCTGATATTCCCAATATTATTAATTTTGGATCGGGATCCAATTGAATATTAACAACTTCAGAAATAATTTTAAAATTAACCATCCAAAATGTTTTAATTTTTATGCAATTTACCAAGGTTGGCTTCTAGGTACTGACATTTATCACAGATAGGTGAGATATTTTGAAAAATTATTTTTAATTTTGTTTTGGAGTAATATAATCTATGTAGTACTTTAAATTATATTAAAGACTGTCTGCCGTTTAACGGACAGTAATGTATATGTTGTAAGCTTTCATCCCATATATCCTTCGTTATGGATTGAGCCAATTCATTTCCCCATGCTTGTCTGTGTGGTTCCGTCGACGGGACCTCAGTATCTAACAGGATATTATAAATGTAGGATATTAATTTATCTGTGTTAGGATGTTTATTCAAACATTCATCGAAGATTTCTGGGTCCGTAGTTCTATGCACGTGTGTGTGATTTTATATAATCTCTAAGTTGCAAGTATCTAAAAAATTATGTTGATGTAGTCCATAATTTTGTTGTAGCTCCTGGAATGAAAGAAGGATACCATTCGATAAAGGTGTCGCACTTTTGTAATTCCATAGTTTTTCCACTTTACAAACCTTTATCTAACACAGACGGTTTAAATGAGGGGTTATTTTATGATGTGAAGAAGAAGTGATAAATTATCCAATTTTAAAGTCTTTTTTCATTGTTTCCAGGTTCGCATACCACTATGTATTATCGGGTTTCCACTATGTTGTTTTAATCAATTTTGTAGGTGTTAACAAAATCGTGCCAATTTCAAAAGGTAGGCAGTCTTCTTTTTCCATCTTTAACCAATCTGGTTTTTGATCCATATCCTCCAACCAGAAGTTCATATTTTTGATATTAACTGCCCAAAAATAAAATAGAACATTTGGTAAAACTAATCCTTCATTCATCTTAGATTTACACAGGTGTTTTTACTTATTCTATGGTTCTTGTAGTCCCAAATAAAACTTGTAACAATAGAGTCAAGTTAAAAAAAAAGAATTTTGGAAGATAGATCGGGATTGATTTAAATAAGTACAGTAATTGTGGAAGGAAAATCATTTTTATGGCATTAATTCTACCAAACATTGAAATGGGGAGTGTTTTCCAATATTGAATATTCTTATGTAGTTTATTGAGTAGGGGAGGAAAGTTTGATTGAAATAAAGATGCATATTTCTTAGTCACATAAATTCCAATTAATTATATATCACGAGAATGAGCCAAATTGTGTTATAAGATTTAATAAATTCGGAATACTAGTTTCTGAATTTGTGATGTATAATAATACATCATCTGCATATAAAGAAATTTTAATCAACTGTATCTTTAGTATTATTTTTAAATTTATAAATTTCTGGATGAGTTCTGATACTTTCTGCAAGTGGTTCAATAGCTAAGGCAAATAGTAACGGAGATAGTGGGCATCAAGGCGATGTAAAGCGCCTTGAGTATTAGAAAGGCGCTATAATTCCCATCCATTATTATTATTATTATTATCCTTGTCTACAACCTCTAGATAGATTGAATTTGGGTGATAACATTTGATTTGTCAATATTCTAGCTGATTGATTAATATATAGGAGTTTAACCCATGTACAAAACTTCTCACCCAATTGAATTTTTTCCATCACAGAAAAGAGATGGGGCCATTCTAGTTGATCAAATGCTTTTTCAGCATCTAACGAGATGACTGCTAAATCTACATTAGCTATTCTATTTGAGTATATTATATTAAACAATCGTCTCAAATTATAGAATGAATAGTGTTTTGGGATAAAACCTGTTTGATTGGGGTGTATTAATTTATGAATTACTAAGCTTAATCTGTGGGCTAAGATGTTTGTTAATATCTTCTGATCGGTATTTAAAAGAGCGATTGCTCTATATGAGCCAGGGTCCTCAAGATCTTTATCAGGTTTTGGTATAAGTGTTATTGTTGATTCATTTAAAGTTTCTGGCAGTACCTGCTGTGTGAAAGCATAATTATATAATGTATGTAGGCGTGGGGATGTGAGGGATAAGATGATTAAACCACCACCATTGTGAGGGGCCGAAAGGTTGTAGTCACCGACCTTGTGATGGGCCGAGTAACTAGAAACACCAACCTTGTGATTCGAACAAACAGTCAGACCTTCAGAGCTGTTGATAACATTGTAGAATAACAAGCTGAGGTAAGGAATGTAGCTGACAACACAGAAGCTATTCTTTAGGTCAAAGGCAATTAATTAGGTTAGGGCACAGATACTGCGCATGCTTAATAAGTTAAATGAATATTAACTTTACGCCCCTCATGACAAAGAACCTAATTTAAATGTACATGCGACGTATGATGTGGGAGGAGAGGGAATGATTGATGACGCACGGAGGGGAGGGTTGGAAGATTGTGAACCTCGGTACCCTGATTGGAAGGGGTCAGAAGGGGAGGCATCCGATCAATAAAGGCTGTATACTGAATTGTATAAAAATAGACGTTTTTCCTTTGCTCGGTGTGTCTCAACTTGGAGAGGCACCCGATTCTGCAGACTCGCAAATAAAGCATTTCTTGTTTCCACGATTTAGTCTCTGAGTAGTGATTGTGAGCACAAACAATATATCTCACAAGTTGGGGGCTCGTCCGCGATCGCCACTCCGGCCGCTTGACGGAGGCACGAAAGGAAGGGAAGGTGCACCCTGCTGATTTCAGCAGTCTCTGATCTCCTTGCTTGCCGTCAGCGGTTTGAGCGAGTGATATTCGGACAAGAGACTCTGGAAACAAGAGGGAATCCGGTGAAAGGGATCAATCAATCGAGCAATTTCTGTGCACAGGACTCGGGTAAGAATATTGACTATTAAGTATTACTCGGGCGATTGGGTTCTGTTGGACGGGAAAAGGTCTGACAGGGATGGGTAACCGGAACGGGCAAAGTAAGGGCCCGGGGGAAAAAGGCTCAAACTGGTGAAGAGCCGCACATTCCGCCTGATAGTCCATTGGGGCGGATGTTGCACGGATGGGGTGAGGGGTGGGGGGTGAGGTGTGCGTCTGGCTTATTGAGACATCCGAAGAGTTGTCGGGTTGAGAAATAAGTGGCGTTGGAACCCAACCCAAAGAACCCCCGTGGTCAGGGCATCTGCTCCTCCCGTGAGGGGGGGGGGGGCGAGAACCAGGGACCCCAAACTTTCAAAGAAGAGAAAGAGGAAGGGGTGAATGGAGGGACCAAGGTTGGGGTCCCCCGGGAAATAAAGAACAAGGATCAGGGGGATGGCGCACCGGGCCATCCCGGTGTTATCATTGTCACAAAGAAGGACACTTTAAAAGAGAATGTCCAAAGATAAGGCATGAAGTACAATCATACACACTGATGGAGGAATAGGGGGGTCAGGGGTTCCCCTCCTTGGGGTGTGTAGGACGTACACGGGAACCCTTGGTAAACTTAAAATTAGGTCCCCAAGGAGAAGACACGGTATTTATGGTAGACTCAGGGGCGGAAAGATCAAGTGTAACCAGGATACCGGAGGGAATGGGATTAGGGGAAAAGCAAGTCAAAATCTCTGGAGTAGGGGGAAAGGTAATGAAAGCTCCTGAGATAGAAGGAGTAATGGTAAGATATGAAAATCGAGAGGCCATGGAAGACTTAATCCTGGTGCCCCAGGCAGGAATAAATCTGATGGGAAGGGACTTACAAGTTCAATTAGGAATGGGCACAGCTCCCGTAGGTGGACAGATTATAGTACAACTATATAAATTGACGACCGAAGATGAAGAAAGAATAGTCTCACAGGTGTGGGCAAGAGAGGGAAATAGGGGAGGGCTAAGAATACCACCTCTGAGGATAGCCTTGCGAGAAGGAAGTGAAGTAGTACAGGTAAGACAGTATCCGATTTCAATGGAAGGAAGGAAAGGGCTGCAGCCAATTATAAAAAACTTACTGAAGGATGGAGTATTGGAGAGTTGTATGTCCCCCTACAACACGCCAATACTCCCTGTAAGAAAGACTGACGGAACGTTCCGACTGGTCCAGGACCTAAGAGAATTGAATAGGGTAGTTAGGGCTCGACACCCGGTAGTCCCAAATCCTTATACCATAATGGGACTATACCCCCTAACCACAGGTGGTTCAGTGTGGTAGATCTGAAAGACGCCTTTTGGAGCTACCCCCTGGCTGAGGAAAGTAGAGACCTCTTTGCATTCGAGTGGGAAAACCCAGACACACTGAGGAAGCAACAGTATCGATGGACTGTGCTCCCTCAGGGATTTACTGAATCCCTGAACCTGTTCGGGCAAATATTAGAACAAGTATTAGAGGATGTTCCCAGGACCAATGGGACACAATTATTACAGTACGTAGATGATTTGTTACTCTCAGGCGGAGAAGAAGAGCCAGTAAGGGATGCAACCATAACCCTCTTAAACTTTTTAGGGGAAAAGGGATTGAGAGTGTCCAAAAATAAACTACAATTTGTAGAACAAGGCAAGGCAAGGCAAGGCAACTTTATTTATATAGCACATTTCATACACGAGGCAGACTCAAAGTGCTTCACATAAAAACATGTCATACAATAAATGAAATAATAAAATGAAATAAAATAGAAGAACTAAAAGAAAAGAAAAACAAAATTAAAAATGCATTATAAAAAGTGCAAAAGTTAAAAGTGCAATGTAGTTAAGATTTAGCTGAAAGCTAAAGTAAACATAAAAGTTTTCAGTCTTGTTTTAAAAGTGGTCAAAGTTGAGGCAAGTCTTAAATCTTCAGGAAGTTTATTCCAGCTATTTGTTGCATAGTAACTAAATCCTGCTTTCCCATGTTTTGTATTTACTCTGGGAATCACTAGCAGATTGGTTTCAGAAGATCTTAGCGGTCTAGAAGGCTTATATAGTGGAAGCATGTCAGTGATATACTTTGGCCCTAAACCATGTAGTGATTTATAGGTGAGCAGCAGGATTTTAAAATCAATTCTCTGACATACAGGGAGCCAATGTAAGGATTTAAGAATTGGTGTAATATGCTCAAATTTTTTGGTCTTTGTTAGAACTCTAGCAACAGCGTTCTGAACAAGCTGTAGTTGCCTGACAGTTTTTTTTTGGAAGACCTGCAAGGAGACCGTTGCAATAATCTAGCCTACTATTAATAAAGGCATGTACAAGTTTTTCTAAATCTTGAGCTGACATGAGTCCTCTTAATCTTGCTATGTTTTTGAGGTGATAGTAGGCCGATTTTGTTACTGATTTGATGTGACTGTCGAAATTTAAATCTGAATCCATAATGACTCCAAGATTTCTGGCTTTGTTTGAAGTTTTCAGGGACAGAGAGTGAAGGTGTTGGGTTACTTTAAGCCTTTCTTTTTTAGCACCAAAAACAATTATCTCCGTTTTGTCCTTATTTAGTTGGAGAAAATTTTGGCACATCCAGTCTTTGACTTGCTCAATGCACTGGCACAACAGATCTATGGGGCGATAATCATTTGGTGATAGCGCTACATAGATTTGAGTGTCATCGGCATAGCAGTGGTGGTCAATATTATTATATCGCATGATTTGCCCTAGTGGGAGCATGTAGATGTTGAATAAAGAGGGCCCTAAGATCGAACCTTGCGGTACTCCACACGTCACGTTGGTTGGTTCTGATACAAAGTCTCCAATGGAAACAAAATAGTTCCTATCTTGTAAATATGACCTGAACCAACTTAAGACTGTGCCTGAGAGCCCCACCCATTTTTCCAACCTGTCCAAAAGTATTGAGTGATCAACAGTGTCGAATGCAGCACTGAGATCTAATAGCATTAATATTGAAACTTTGCCAGAGTCTGTGTTAAGACGGATGTCGTTTACAACTTTAATAAGAGCGGTCTCGGTGCTATGAAGAGGTCGAAATCCTGACTGGAAGTTGTCGTAGCAGCCAGTTGAAGCCAGGAATTGATTAAGTTGCTGGAGGACAACTTTCTCAATGATTTTACTTATGAAAGATAGGTTTGAAATTGGTCTATAGTTGTTAATAATAGAGGCATCTAGGCTCCGCTTTTTTAAAAGAGGTTTAATAACTGCAGTTTTCAAGGCTTTTGGGAAATTGCCTGATTGAAGAGAGCTGTTAACTATTTGCAGTATGTCTATTGCTAGGCAGTCAAGAACAGGAGGTTAAATATCTAGGACACCTGATTAGTGACGGGAAAAGGAGAATAAACCCCGAAAGAATAGCCTGATCACCGCACCGGTACTGACCCTCCCGTCCATCGATCAACCATTCCATCTCTTTGTTAATGCGGAGAATGGAATTGCGTTGGGGGTACTGACACAAGAGAGGAGGGAAGCGACAGCCAGTCGCATTCCTTTCTAAACTCTTGGATCCGGTATCACGAGGGTGGCCTGTATGTATTCAAGCGGTCGCAGCAACAGCAATATTAGTGGAAGAAAGTAGAAAATTGACATTTGGAGGTGACCTGGTAGTATCCACTCCCCACACGGTCCGGACAATACTAGCTCAGAAGTCTAACCGGTGGTTGACTGACTCCAGGATCCTAAAGTACGAAGTGATACTTATGGAAAAAGACGATTTGACCATTCTGACCGATAAGAATTTAAACCCTTCCCAGTTTTTATACTCGGCGGACGACGAGCAGGAAGGGCAGAGACCAGAACACTACTGTAGCGAAGTTATAGAACTACAGACCAAGAGCAGGGAGGATTTGGAGGAGCAGCCTCTGGTAGAGGGAGAAAGGTGGTTTATAGATGGTTCTTCCCGCTGTATAAATGGAAAAAGATATAGTGGGTATGCCATAATAGGAGGAGAAGGATTTGAAGGAGTGGAGGCGGGCAGGTTGCCAGGTAGTTGGTCGGCTCAGTCATGTGAATTGTATGCCTTAATACGGGCGTTAGAATTGTTGGAGGGGAAGGAAGGAACGGTGTACACCGACTCCAAATATGCATTTGGAGTAGTGCACACGTTTGGGAGAATATGGAAAGAAAGGGGGATGATTACAGCAAGAGGAAAGGAGTTGGCACATGAGCAATTAATTGAGAAGGTGCTGGAAGCATTACATTTGCCAGAAAGGATAGCGGTGGTCCATGTGGCGGGACACCAAAAGGGGAACTCATTAGAAGCAAGGGGAAAAGGCAGCGACAGAAGGAATAGTGAGGACGTTGTCTTTAATACCATTAAGGGAAGGAGTAGGAAAGATACCTGTATTCTCACAGGAGGAGGAGGATAAAATGAATGAGTTAGGGGCTCGGCGTTCCACTGACGGGAGGTGGTGGACGTCGGATGGGAAACAAATGTTAACCAAAGGATTAACTCGGGATTTGATGACACAACTGCACTCCCAGTCACATTGGGGAGCGCAGGCCCTGTGTGACACACTACTACGGACCTACGCTTGCCGAGGTATCTATACTTTGGCTAAGCAGACAGTCTCCGGTTGTGTGTTATGTCAGAGGGTTAACAAGAAGGTAATGAGAGCTGTCCCTGGTGGAGGACAACAATTGGCTATAAGACCCTTCCAGAGAATACAGGTAGATTTTACAGAACTTCCAAGAATACAAAGGTGGAAGTACCTGCTAGTAGTTGTAGACCATTTCACCAGGTGGGTGGAAGCATTTCCCACGATAAATGCCACCGCTCAGGCAGTAACCCGGATATTATTAGAACAAATCATTCCCCGATACGGGGTCATCGAATCCATAGATTCCGACCGAGGAACACATTTTGCCTCTAAGGTTCACCTGTTGGTTTGCAGTACCTTGGGAATAAATTGGAAATTGCATACAACCTGGCACCCCCAGAGTTCTGGGCGAGTGGAAAGGATGAATGCAACCCTTAAAACACAGATAACTAAGTTAATGGAGGAAACCAGACTACCCTGGACTAAGTGTTTACCAATTGCATTATTAAGAATACTTCCGGTGGCGCTATGGAGTAGGAGAGACTCGCGCCAACTAGCTCCGTGAAAAATCCGAAAAAACGGGAGGAAAAGACAGATCCTACCTGCAGAAACCGGGACCGATTGTTTTGTACTAAGCCCGTGACGTCATCAGGCGCGCGACACCGGCAGTATGTCGACTCAACATACTCCCCCCCACAAGGCAAAAAACGGCAAGTCTAAAGAGGTAGGCCCAACTGGAGCCTCGGCCTCAGGTTTAACAGCATCCCGAGAAGACATCTCAAAGAAGAAGAAGAAGACTGAGATGGAAGAATTAAAAGAAGAATTAAAAACATTCCTTAAGGAGGAACTTAAAAATCTTAGACAGAACTTTCAAGAGGTTAAAAAGGAGCTAGCATCTTTAAAAAAAGAAATGCAAGAACAAATTAAAGAAGAGGTCATAGAGATTGTACACGAAGTCCTTGAGGACTGGAAATTAGAAATGGAAAGAAATATGACTCAAAACGCTGAAGAAGTAAATGGAAAACTGAATAAGATGGAATCCAGATTTGATTCTAAACTTGAACCTATTCTCCTGACATTAGACCAACACTACAAGATTGTAAAAGAACTTGAGGAACTTGCTGAGACAAGCACCGCAACTACAAAACAACTCATCGCTGAGAACCAACGCCTATCAAAGTTATTGTACCAAATAACTGAAAAATGTACAGACTTGGAGGGACGACAGAGGCGTCAGAACTTAAGAATCATGGGCATCCAGGAAGGCAGAGAGGGGACTCGTGACCCCCGTGAATTTGCTGCAGAAGTACTGAAAACAATTTTGAACCTGGATCAGGCGCCATTACTTGCCCGAGCGCACAGAGTGGGTTGCCCAAAGGTGGGCGACCGACCAAGAATAATGATAGTAAAGGTCCAATATGACCATGTATTGGATGACATGATGAGGAAAATTGGCAAAAGCAGAAATCTTGTATATGAAGGAGACAAGATTAGCGTATTCAGAGATTACCCCGTGGAAGTTGCTAAGAAAAGAGCGTTGTTCACAGAAACAAGAAGAATACTGAAGAACATAAAGAATCTGAGATATGGACTGTTATACCCCGCAACACTGAGAGTCAGTTACGAGAAGAAGGAATACTTCTTCAACAAGCACACGGAAGCATTTGAATTTGCCAAGAAAGTCGAAGACAAGATCAAAGATTCAACTCTTAACACCTACTCGGAAACTGCTATCTCGCAGAGAAGATATGGAACTCTAAACTTTAAACTATTATATTTAAGAGTTGTCTAAAATTCGCAATAAGAATTGGGTATATTTCCTGCAACGGATATATAATACTAACATTCTAGTACTAACCTCTAACCTCTAACAACTATTAATAATCAAGAATATTAACTAACACTAACTAATGATAACAAGATTATTTAGATTATTTAAGAATTAATTAAAAGTATGAAATATAAGTAAAGTATGATTCAGGTATTTTATAATGAGAAATGTTTGATGGCCCTCTCTCTGATGTTTTCGTTTTTGATTATTCTTTGATAAATGTTTATATTATACAAAACTAATATTTCAATTTGAGACTACTAATTATACCATTAATGGAATATAATCAATATTTCTTTCCCCCCCACAAATTGTATGCATCGAATTGGAAACTTTCCTTTCAAGGAAAGCACGGAGCTAGTATTTTTATAAACCAAAAGCTACGGAAGTCCATAGATGCTTAGCCACATTAGGGTGGCTATCACTAACTGCACTAATTGTAGTTGTAGTTGCTTTTCTTTTTTACTTTCCACACTTTACTAACCCTATTAGCTATCACCTTTTTTTTATCTTATATCACATTATATTTTGTATTTGGAATGGAATTGCATATTTTATTTAAGGAGATACGTTCGGATGGAAAACAGACGTGACCTAAAATTCATCTACCTGAAGTTCAAGTATAAGGTAGGGTTGAGTGTGCTGAATCATCTGCTCTACCACTTAATCACAAGATGCAAGACATGAATATAAAAATTGGGGGTGAGGGAATTAAATTCTGTAGTTGGAATGTTAAGGGAATTAATGAACCTATCAAGAGAGGCAAAGTGTTAGCACATTTAAAATCATTGAAAACAGATATAATATTTCTCCAGGAGACACATCTTAAAAAGGAAGCACAACACAGACTGAAAGCAAAATGGATTGCTAAAGCGTACCATTCTTCATTCTCACATAAATCAAGAGGTGTTGCAATATTAATTTGTAAAGGTATACCTTTTAAACATATATCAACGATAGAAGACATTGAAGGCAGATATATTATAATAATAGGGGAGTTATACTTAAAAAAGGTGACTCTCCTCAATGTGTATGGACCAAATTTTGATAGCCCTCTGTTTTTTAAGAGAATTCTTAACAATATCCCGGAAGGTACACAACAAAACTTAATAATCGGTGGAGATTTAAATTGTACATTGGATGCTTGTTTGGATAGATCATCAACTCAAAGAAAACTAAATTTTCTTTGATCAAGTGAATTTTTAAATTCATACATTAATACCACTAATATTAAGGACGTTTGGAGAATTGAAAATCCATCGGGCCGAGAATATTCATTTTACTCACCAGTACATAAAACTTACTCAAGGATAGACTATTTTTTAGTAGATTCAAAACTTATCCCATTCACCTATAACTCACAATATCATAACATCATAATCTCAGACCACGCCCCATTAACATTTATGATCAAAGTAAACGGAATGGCAGAGACACAGTCACAATGGAGATTTAATCCCCAAATCTTAAAAGATAAGTCATGTAATGAATATCTAGTAAAACAGATTAAAATGTTTTTTGAGGCTAACGATAGCCCTGAAATCTCTGCCTCCCTTCTTTGGGAAACATTTAAAGCATTTGTACGAGGAGCATTAATTTCTTCCCAATCATTTTTTAATAAAGAGAATAGGGCCAAACAACAGAAACTGGAAATGGAAATAAAGCAATTAGACACAGAAAATGCAGCAGCACCATCCACAATAAAACACAATAAAATTGCAGTATTGAAATATAAATTAAACAAGATTTATTCAGACCAAGTTATAAAACTTTATCAACATACAAAACAATTAAATTTTGAATTTGGTGACAAACCACAAAAACTATTAGCGCGTCAACTTCGCAAATTGGACGGGGAAAAAACAATATACAAAATTAGAACAGATAAGGGAGAAACATTAACACTGCCTAAAGATATTAATGATAGATTTCTACAATACTACCAAAAATTGTATTCATCTAAAATAACAGAACAATCAACGGGAATGGAAACATTTTTACAGAATTGTAAGTTTGCGGGTCTAGATCAGAAAGAGAGAGAATTGCTAGGGGCTGAAATTACGATAAAAGACATTGAAGAATCAATAAAGTCCTTAAAAAATGGAAAGTCGGCTGGACCCGATGGTCTAAATTCGGAATTTTATAAAAAAAATTATGATTTGCTTTCCCCACGCCTACAGACAATGTACAAATACGCTTATACTCAACAGAAACTCCCAGAAACTCTAAATGAATCAACAATCATACTTATACCAAAAACGGACAAGGATCTTGAAGACCCAGGTTCATACAGAGCTATAGCCCTCTTAAATACTGATCAGAAAATATTAACTAAGATTCTATCTAATAGATTGAGCTTAGTGATCAGTAAATTAATACATCCTGACCAAACAGGGTTTATCCCCAAACGGTATTCATTTTTTAATCTGAGAAGATTATTTAATATTATATACTCCAATAGAATCCCTAACGCAGAGCTAGCAATTATCTCGTTAGATGCTGAAAAAGCATTTGACCAGGTAGAATGGCCATGTTTATTTTCGGTGATGGAAATATTTCAACTAGGAGAGAAGTACTGTACATGGGTTAAATTGTTATATTCTAACCCAACAGCTAGAATATTAACAAACAAAATGTTATCAACTAAATTTAATCTCTCTAGAGGCTGTAGACAAGGATGCTCACTATCCCCACTATTATTTGCTCTTGCAATCGAACCCCTAGCAGAAAGCGTTAGAAACCATCCAGGAATATTTGGATACAATACTAGAGACACAAGGAATAAAATCTCCTTATATGCAGATGATATACTAATATATATTACAAAATTAGAAACTAGTATTCCAAGCCTATTAAATCTAATAACTCAATTTGGTCAGTTTTCGGGATATAGAATCAATTGGAATAAAAGCGAAATCATGCCAATAACAAAATTCAATTTACATACAATACAACAATCCCCTTTTAAAATAGTTAAAGATAAATTTAAATACTTAGGAATCTATGTAACTAAGACATATACCTCTTTATTTAAACTAAATTTCCCACCCTTACTGAATAAACTACATAAGAATATTCAATACTGGAAAACACTCCCCATTTCAATGCTTGGGAGAATTAATGCTATAAAAATGATTTTTTTACCGCAACTGCTGTACCTACTTCAATTAATTCCGATATATATCCCAAAAACTTTTTTCAAAAAAGTCGACTCCATTGTTACAAGTTTTGTCTGGGATTATAAGAATCATAGAATAAGTAAAAAACATTTATGTAAATCAAAGATAAATGGAGGTCTGGCTTTGCCAAATTTCTTATTTTATTTTTGGGCAGTCCATATTAAAAACATGAATTTTTGGCTGGAAGAAATGGACCAACAACCAGATTGGCTAATGATGGAAAAGGAAGACTGTCTACCTTTTGAAATTGGACCGATCATATTTGCCCCCACAAAACTGCACAAAAAAACCTATAAAGAAAACCCCATAATACATAGTGGAATACGAATTTGGAAACAAATAAAAAAAGATTTAAAATTGAATAATATACCACTCTGCCTTCCCATTGTAAATAATCCTTTGTTCAAATCATCCTTTATGGACAAAGGTTTCACACAATGGAAAAATCATGGAATCAAAAATATAGGACATCTTTATGGGAAAGGTACTTTTCTTTCATTTCAAGAGTTACAACTGAATTATGGACTGCACTCAAATAATTTCTTCAGATATCTACAAATTAGAGATTATGTTAAATCTAATACACAAGTTTACAGGAATAGGGAATCAGAAATTCTTGATGAATGTCTGAACAAGCATCCTAATACTGAAAAACTAATAGCTTATATTTATACCACCCTACTAAATAACGAGGTACCACCGACTGAACCATATAGATACAAATGGGAAAATGAAATAGGTCATCCTATTACGAAAGATATGTGGGACGAAAGTCTACAACAAATACATCAATGTTCATTAAATGCCAGACATACTTTAATACAATTCAAGGTCTTACATAGACTACACTTCTCTAAAATAAAACTAAATAGAATCTTCCCACAAATCTCTCCTATTTGTGATAAATGTCTACATTTAGAGGCTAATTTAACACATACGTTTGCAAACTGTATAAAACTTAAACATTTCTGGACAGATATTTTTGAAATAACTTCAGAAGTTATTAATACAAAACTGGACCCAGACACAAAATTAATAATACTTGGAATATCAGAACAAAGCTTAACACTCACAACAAACCAAAGAAACTTCCTCAATTACAGTATAATAACTGGAAAAAAATTAATATTAAAATTTTGGAAAGGCCCTACAACCCCCACAATCAAAATGTGGATTACGGAAATGTCGGAGACCCTATACTTAGAAAGAATTAGACTTGTCTTAATGGACAAACAAGATCTTTTCCATAAAATTTGGGCTCCATTCATTAACTATCTGAAGGGATAGATTGGCACAGCACGAGGACCCAGCTGAAACTTGAACTCAGGAACAGATGAAAAACTATACTCTATACTTTATAACCTACGAACCTATCTCCATTGATGTATTACAGGTAACCCATTCCACCTCCCTTGTTTTTCTGTTGTGTCTTTTTTGTTTTTTTTTTGCTTTCTTTTTTATTTGTAACTTTCTACCCTCTCTTTTTCTCGCTTTCTATAAAAAATAAAAATACTAGAAGCAGAAGTAATTGATAATGGAAAATTTTAATAATGTATGACTGATGTATATGAAAAGTTTTTTTTTTTACTATAATATGTAACTACATCTTATAATATGTCTACTTCTAATAAATAAATTAAAAAAAAAAAAAAAAAAAAAAAAAAAAAAAAAAAAAAGATTACGAACGGCACCCCGTAAAGATATTGTGGTGTCTCCCTACGAAATGTTGTTTGGGCTGCCCTATCTTGGAAAGGTAGAGGGCATGCCGACCTTCGAAGGCAGCGATGTGTTCCTGAGGAACTATTTACTGGCAGTGTCTCGTTCCCTTGCAGAATTAAAAATAAAAGGACTGTTGGCACAAAGTCCACCACTCAAGTTTCCAATACACGGTATAAAGGCCGGTGACTGGGTACTGATTAAAAGTTGGAAGGAGGAGAAACTGCAGCCCCGGTGGACTGGCCCATACCTGGCATTGCTGACAACGGAGACAGCAGTACGAACAAAAGAACAAGGGTGGACACATGCGACCCGGGTTAAAGGACCCGTTGACCCGCCGTCAGTTCCTGAGAAAGACGATCAGTGGACGGTAAAACCAGGGAATAAGCCCCTGGCATTAACTGTATGAAACTAACAGCATGAAAGGAGCAGTTGTAGTATTACTAACTATGTATGTAACCATTATAAGAAGTGTTAATAACTGTGATAAGTGCTACCATCCTATCAGATATGGAGGGCGAACAACCAAATCATTTACCTATCATTCCCATGTAAGTGATGTTTGCTACGACCTAAGGACTAGAGCTCTTTGTCAGGACGAGGGGAGGGGGTATTATGTAGTAGAAAATAAGGGACATGTAGGAAGTGTTGGGCACATTACCTGCCCAAAAGGGGAGAAATGGGTCTGCATGACCAAGAGATGACAGTTAGGCATCCCTTCCCGAGCCAGGGAGGAAACATTAGACAGAATTAAGGAGGTAGTGATAGGGAAGTTAGCAGAAGCAGTAGTCAACAAACCTCCCCCACCTTCCCAGCCTCAACTGCACCAGACTATGTATGATGAAATAAAGCAGCAGATTGAGATCCCCGAAGTGGGGAGAAACCTGTTTGTGGACTTAGCCCTCCGGATAGCCAGAACCCTGAATGTGACTAACTGTTGGGTTTGTGGAGGACCGCTGATGAGCTCACGCTGGCCATGGAGAGGATCTATCATTGAGGTATGGGACCTGATAAAGTGGAATTTGACGGTGGGAAGAGATTGAAGTCCCCAGGAATGGGTCCTGACACACACCCCGGTTGGAACTGAGTGTATCGCCAGGCCCTGGGCAAAGGATGCCATCCTAGTAGGCAGCAGCCCCTGCCAGCGCATCATCACCCAGTGGCCAAATCAATCCCGAGTGTGGTGGCCAGAGGAACCTCAATGGTATCCCACTGTAAAGGATGAAGGAAACTGTACTATCTGGATGAAGACTGATGGAGGCGAATCGACTGGATTATGGAATTGCACCGGGAACAACCCTTACCAGGGAATCCCAGTGTTGCAGGACATATGGGACAATGTTACCTCTAGTGGACCTGCCCCTGAAGGACTGCTATGGATATGCGGACACAAGGCATACTCGGTATTGCCAGAAAAATGGAGTGGGACTTGTTTAATTGGACTGGTACAACCAGGGTTTTTTTTCTGTTGACCACTGAGGAGGGGCGGTCGCTAGGAACACCCATCTTTGACGATCTACACCGAACGAAGAGAAGAATGGACATCGGAAAATGGGAAAATGATGAGTGGCCACCTGCAAGAATCATCTCATATTATGGACCAGCCACTTGGACACAGGACCCCAGTGTATATGTTAAATCGGATCATAAGACTACAGGCAGTGCTGGAAGTAATTACTAACCAGACTGCATCTGCACTAGAGATGTTGGCGAAGCAGCAGACACAGATGAGAACAGCGATATACCAAAACCGTTTGGCCTTAGACTACTTACTAGCCGAAGAGGGAGGAGTATGCGGAAAATGCAACCTCTCTAATTGCTGCCTAAACATAGATGACAACGGGCAAGCAGTAATGGATATATCAGAAGGAATCAGAAAAATAGCACATGTCCCGGTACAGAGATGGAACACAATCATGGGAGCAGGATGGTGGGATTACATTTTAGGAGGAGCCTGGTGGAAAGCGGTGGGTCTGGTGATTTTATGGGCATTAGCTGCATTGATCATTATCCCCTGTTGTATACCATGTCTCATGGTTCTTATAACTAGAAGTATAAGCCAAATGATATCTAAAGTAACCAGCACACAATTGGACCCAGATCCAAAATTAATAATACTTGGAATATTAGAATTAAATCAAACACTTAGAACAACACAAAGAAACTTTATTGATTATAGTTTAATAACAGGAAAAAAATTAATTCTAAAATTTTGGAAAGGCCCTACGGCCCCCACAATCAAAATGTGGATTATAGAAATGACGGAGACCTTAAACGTGGAAAGAATCAGATTTTCCCTGTTGGACAAACAGGAATTATTCGTTGGAACATGGTCTCCTTTTATTGATTACTTAAAGGGTCAGAATGGTTCAGCACAGGAACCTGACTAGCACGCGGGCTAAAGAATGGATGAAATACTATACTCTGAAATGTACGAATATATCTCGAATGAAGTCTTTTTTATTTTAACAAATTTTTCCATTCTTCTTTAACTACTTTTTTTTTTTTTTTTGTTGTTTTTGTTTTTTTGTTTTTCTTCTCTTTCTTTTCTTTCTTTACTTCATCTATCTCTTTAGTTCTATCTAGTTTAAAAAAAAAAAAAGGCAAAAAGTATTGGAGACAATGTAATAATAATTGACAATATTATCAATTTAAAAATGTAAGACTGTAATGATGTATTTTGGTTATGTACCTATCTCCAATAAAAAATATTTTCAAAAAAAAAAAAAAAAAAAAAGAAGTATAAGCCAAATGCAGGCAGTTGTAGTCCCCATGGGGGAGAAAGGGGGCGTCCAGAAGATAATGGTAATGAGGCCGAGAGAGGACCCAGAGGAAAGAGAGATAAAAAGAATGTTATTAGCTTTGGAACAGCAGGAAGTCTAGGAATGGGGTTTAATACAGGATGCGTAGCAAAAGAAAAAGGGAGGATTGTGAGGGATAAGATGATTAAACCACCACCATTGTGAGGGGCCGAAAGGTTGTAGTCACCGACCTTGTGATGGGCCGAGTAACTAGAAACACCAACCTTGTGATTCGAACAAACAGTCAGACCTTCAGAGCTGTTGATAACATTGTAGAATAACAAGCTGAGGTAAGGAATGTAGCTGACAACACAGAAGCTATTCTTTAGGTCAAAGGCAATTAATTAGGTTAGGGCACAGATACTGCGCATGCTTAATAAGTTAAATGAATATTAACTTTACGCCCCTCATGACAAAGAACCTAATTTAAATGTACATGCGATGTATGATGTGGGAGGAGAGGGAATGATTGATGACGCACGGAGGGGAGGGTTGGAAGATTGTGAACCTCGGTACCCTGATTGGAAGGGGTCAGAAGGGGAGGCGTCCGATCAATAAAGGCTGTATACTGAATTGTATAAAAATAGACGTTTTTCCTTTGCTCGGTGTGTCTCAACTTGGAGAGGCACCCGATTCTGCAGACTCGCAAATAAAGCATTTCTTGTTTCCACGATTTAGTCTCTGAGTAGTGATTGTGAGCACAAACAATATATCTCACAGGGAGATCAAATCATTAAATTTTTTATAAAATTCAGAATTTAGAACAACGGGGCCCACGGCCTTTCCATTTTTCAAGGATCTAATGGACTCTTCAATATCATTCATTGAAATTTCAGCACCTAATAATTCTCTCTCTCTCAGATCTAATCCTGAAAGATTACATTTCTTTAAGAATGTTTCCATTCTCATAGTACAGTCTGTTTTTGTGTCTGATAATATTTCAAGAATCTGTCATTGATGTCCTTAGGCAATGATAGTGTTTCTCCCCTATCTGATCTAATGTTATGAATTGTTTTTTCCTGATCTAACTTGCGAAGTTGACGGAATAGGTTTATCACCAAATTCAAATTGTATGTTGATGAAGTCTTATAATTTGGTCTGAATATATGTGATTTAATTTATATTTAAGTGCAGCAATTTTGTTGTGTTTTATCATAGAGGGAGCTGTTACGTTTTCAATATCTAATTGCCTTATTTCCATTTCTAGTTCATATTGTTTAGCTCGGCTCTTTTTATTATGAAAGGCTTGGGAGGAAATAAGCGCTCCTCGTACAAATGCTTGAAATGTTTCCCACACAGCACGCTTTATCATTTAGAATTTGAGGATTGAGTCTCCAGTGTACCTGCTTCTTATCTATACCTTTTAATTTAACCATGAATGTTAAAGGTGCATGATCCGAAATTATAATATTATGATATTTTGAATTGTATGTATATGGGATAAGTTTGGAGTCCACTAAAAAACAGTCGATTCTTGAATAAGTTTTATGTACTGGTGAGTAAAATGAATATTCTCGTCCAGTAGGGTTTTCTATTCCCAAGACATCTTTAATATTGGTGGTATTAATATATTAATTTAATAATTCACTTGCCTTGGATTTTATTTTCCTTTTCCTTGATCATCTATCTAAATAAGGGTCTAATGTGCAATTTAAGTCTCCACCAATAATCAGATTGTATTGTGTAAGTTCCGGAATAGTATTAAGTGTTTTCTTAAAAAACAGTGGGTTATTAAAATTTGGACCATAAACGTTAAGGAAGATTACTTTTTCTGAATATAATTCACCCACCAATATAATATATCTACCATCAATATCCACAATAGTTGACACATGTTTAAAAGGTATACCCTTACGGATTAAAATTGCAACCCCTCTAGACTTATGGGAGAATGAGGAATGATATGTTTTAGCAATCCATTTTGCTTTCAATCTATGTTGTGCTTCGTTTTTAAGATGAAAAACAAAGTGTTTTAAGTGTGCTAATACTTTACCTCTCTTGATTGGTTCATTAATACCCTTGACATTCCAACTACAAAATGCAATTCCTTCACCCCTAATTTTCAAATTAACATCTTGCATCTTATGGATAGGGTGGCCTGTAAAGAAGCAAATGGTTCAACACCTTGAATCTGGTATTCCACCCGAACACAGGATCGATGAATTTTAAATTTGATAGATTTTTATTTATTTATTTTTTTTAAATTTATTTTATTAGAAGTTAATACAATACAAAACAATACAGTGGTACCAAATTTTAGGTGCCAACTATGTCATAACATAATACATTCTATGTACAACCTCTAGTTTTATGTTTTTGAAAAGAAAGTAAGAAAGACAAGAAAAAAAATAGAGAGAAGAAAAAGAGGAAAAATGGATATTAGAAAATAGAAAAACGTGAAGTGTGTATATAAGAAAAGAAAAAGTAGAAAGTAGAAATAGGAGAGAAAGACCCTTAAAAAAGAAATTTTCAAATCTTTATTCGGAGATGTAAATCTATCCACGACCTGGCCTGAAATCAGTAATCTTTACGGTACACGGCATCACATGATTCCAAAAAGTCGATGAAAGGAGACCAACTCCTTAAGAATTGGTCATATTTATCTATTAGTCGGAGTCTCATTTCTTCAAGGTGTGCTATGTCCATCATATTCCTAATCCACATTTTAATAGTTGGTATAAGCTGTATTTTTCCAAAATTTAAGTATCAATTTCTTTCCAATTATTAACCCATAATTAAAAAAAACTTTTTGGTCTTTATTTAAATTGATATCTTCTACTATTATTCCAAATATAATCCATTCCATATTAGGTTCTATTCTTAACTTGAAAAGCTTTGTAAATATATCAAATATATCGCTCCAAAATTTACTCAACTTTGTACATCCTACAAATGAATGTGTTATATTAGCATTTTGAAACAAACATTTATCGCATCTGGGAGAGACGTTTGGGTAGAATTTATTCAACCTCATTTTTTAATAATATAGTCTGTGTAATAGTTTAAATTGAATTAAATTATGTCTTGCATTAATGGAACAATTATGTGTGTTCATCAGATACTTTTCCCATCTATCTTTCGGGATCTTTATCAATAGTTCATGTTCCCAATCTTCTCTTAGTACCTCTGTGCTTCTTCTAAAGGGTCTAAAAATATAGTTTGAAATCTATGTGTATATTTCTTCATAAAGTCACATATCTGTATATATTTAAAATATTGATTATCATTCAGTTTAAAATCTGATTTAAATTGTTGAAATGATAACAATTTGCCCAATTCATACATATCTCTTACTTTCCTAATCCCCAGTCTATCCCATTGTTTATATGTTTTGTCGATAAGAGATGGTTTGAATGCAGGGTTGTTCAATAGTGGGGTTAGTACTGATAGATTATTTAATTTCAAGGATAATTTTATTTGTTTCCAAATTCTTATTGTATTGTGAATAATTGGGTTCTTCTTATATATTATACTATTCAATTTTATCGGTGAGAACAAGATCGTTCCCAGATCGTACGGGAAACACTCCTCTTTCTCCATTCTTATCCACTCCGACTGGTGAGTGGAACTATCCAATCAGTACATTATGTTCTTAATATGCACTGCCCAGTAGTAATACGTAAAGTTAGGTAATGATAAACCCCCAACTTCTTTAGGTTTACACAAATGCTTTCGTTGAGTTCTGTGTGCTCTATAATCCCATATAAAATCAGTGATATTAGAATCTAGTTTTTTGAAAAAATATTTTGGAATATATATTGGGATCGCTTGAAACAAATATATTAATTGTGGTAAGAAAGTCATTTTTATAGCGTTAATTCTACCTATCAATGAGAGTGGGAGCATTTTCCAAAATTTAATCATATCATTCAGTTTATTTAATAGTGGCATAAAATTGGCGCTAAATAATGATTTGTGTCTTCTCGTAATTTGAATACCCAAATACTTGAATTTTTCTGTTGCAATTTTGAAAGGGAATTTTAATAAGTGTCTCGCATCCTGTGGTTTTAAAGACATAATTTCGCTTTTATTCCAATTTATTCTATATCCTGAAAAAGAGCCGAATTCCTCAATTAGTGTTAATAAGGTGGTTATACTCGTTTGTGTATTAGTAATATATAAAAGAATATCATCAGCATATAATGAAATTTTATTCTTTGAGTCCTTAGTGTTATATCCGTGAATATTCGGATGATTTCTAATCTTTTCAGCCAGCGGTTCTATCATTAGGGCAAATAGCAATGGTGATAAGGCACAACCCTGCTTATTACCCCTTGATAAATAAAATTTTGGTGATAACATATTATTAGTTAATATTCTTGCCGTAGGTTTATCATAAAGTAGTTTAACCCATCTAATAAAATTCTCTCCCGTGTTAAATTTTTGGAGTACCTTATATAAATACTGCCATTCTACCTGATCAAATGCCTTCGCTGCATCCAGCGTAACAACTGAAATATCTTCAATGTCCTCTTTGTGAGAGTACATTATATTGAAAAGCCTTCTCAAATTATTAAATGATTGTCTTTTGGGTATAAATCCCGTTTGAGCTGGGTTTACCAATTTGTTTATATAATTATTCAGTCTTCTAGCTAGAATCTGTAGCTGGAACATTAGAGGTAATCTTTGCAAAATATTTCTGATTTGTATTTAGAAGCTCTGTAAGAACCCGGTTCCTCTAAATCTTTATCTTTTTTTGGTATAAGCGTTATTGTTGATTCTGCTAAAGTTTCTGGTAGTTTATTTTCGGTATAAGCCTGCGTGTATAAGTTGAGTAATCTTGGTACAATTGAGTCCTGAAATCGTTTATAAAATTCATTACTAAAACCATCTGGTCCTGGGGTCTTCCCATTTTTCAGTGAGTTTATTATTTGTTTTATTTCTTCACTAGTAATCCGTGCTCCTAATTCCTCTTGTTCTAAACTATCCAATTTAGGGAGATTGCAATTCTCTAAAAAATTTGTAATTTTACTATTATCTGTATTTATTTTAGTTGTATATAAATTATGATAAAATTGGGCAAACCTTTTATTAATATCCTTTGGTAGTGCTAGAAGCTCACCCTTATCAGATTTAATTTTAATGATAGTATTTTCCTTTTCTTGTTGCCTCAGTTGCCTCGCTGGTATTTTATGTGGCTTATCCCCAAATTCGAAGTGTGTCTGTTTTGTAATTTGGAATAATCTTATTACTCTTGCCGATAATATTCTATTGAGTTTATATTTCAATAAGGTTATCTTATTATGTTTATCTATGGTTGGGTCAGTTGCATTGGCCAATTCTAGTAATTTTATTTCCTGTTCTATCTGCTGAAGTTCTCTTTTATTTTCTTTATTTTGAAAACTTTGATAAGAGATTATAGCACCGTGAATGTATGCCTTAAAGGTTTCCCATAATAGCGATACAGAAGTACCCGGCGTCTCATTTATTTCGAAAAAAAATTTTGTTTGTTCTTTTATATACTCATAATCCCTCAATTTTAAGTATAAAAGTCAATGGTGAATGATCGGAAATAATACTATTATGATATGATGGTTTAGTCGTATGCGAGATTAGTTTTGTATCCAATAAGAAATAGTCAATTCGTGAATACGTTTTATGAACCGATGAGTAAAACGAGTATTCCCTTCCACTTGGGTTTGCTATTCTCCAAACATCAGTTATGTTATTATTTTTTATATAAGTATTTAAAAATTCACAGGTCTTAGTTTTAACAAGACGCTTCCCTACCTTTATTGATTTATCTAAGTATGGGTCTATAACACAATTAAAATCTCCCCCCATTATTATATTTTGATAATTATGCACTGCAATTATATCTACTATTTTCTTAAAAAATTGTGGGTTGTCAAAATTAGGCGAGTAGATATTTCTCATAGTTAATGGTGTATTATAAATTTCTCCCGTAACTATAACGTATCTTCCCTCTTTATCAGATATGGACTTCTTTAATTTAAAAGGTATACCGTTCAGAATTATAATGGCCGTGCCTCTTACTTTAGAAGTGAATGCGGAGGAGTAGGTTTGACCTATCCAGTTTGCCCTTAATCTGATCTGAGATTGTTGTTTCAAATGCGTTTCTTGTAAGAAAGCAATATCCATATTTAATGATTTTAAGTGTGCCAGAATTTTACCCCTCTTAATTGGCTCATTCACACCTCTAATGTTCCAGCTACAGAAAGTGAGACCTTTGGTGTTTATTCGACTATTATCTTGCATTGGCTATTATTACCAGAATGTATGAATCATATGATGCAGCCAAGTACCTCGAAATCCCAAGTCCAGGGTTGTCCTTCATAATTTCTGCACTAGTTTTACATCTCCTGTCATTATTAAACATAATTAAGGGAAAGAGAAAAACATAAAATGAAGTGTTCATAAAAATTATTAAATCATACAACTCATAATAGTGAATAAACAAAAGAAGTGAGTGTAAGTTATCAAAAAAGCGATATCTTACAAAAAAGCCACCTATGGTAGCTAGGATTAGTTTTAAATTGACCTCCGTCGATGGAATTATGCACTGGGCTTTGCCCCCCTAATAAAGTATCATCCAACGTTAGTCGGTTCCCTCCACTTATAACCAAAATTATCATGTCAGGTCGGTTAATAGCTAAAACGTTTAAAATAAAATAGAAGTAAAGCTAGAAGATCTGAAATAAAATAAAAGTTATTATGGGTTAAAGTACCTCGTCATTAATCACACTTTTCATTAACCTGTATATTAGTTAATTCATAATTAGTATTTTTAATATATGTCTAACCTCCCCCGTCCTTCCTACTATATAGTTAGTCATGTTAATATAGTACATTAAACCTTTAGCGTTAATTAAGTTTATTGTGCATATATAGTTAATTAGTTAGTTAGTTATATACTGTATATGTAAATAATAGATCATATAGTACTGAAACAAATGCAGACCATCACGACTGTTTGTAAACTCGAAAATGAACACTCATAATTCTCAGGGCTGAAGAACTGGCGCAGAACCTGCGACCTTGAACATTCCATCTGTCGAGCTTCAGTCTTTTAATTCAAAATGAAGTTAGGACTCTTTTATTGAAAAACACATTCTTGCCAGATAAGTCTGTCTGGGAACCGTCTGAACAATTCTAGTGTCTTGATTGAAACAAAAAAGACAAGTTCAACAGGCGAAATGGCTTATTATTCCGTTCTTCCTTGAATTTTGTTTAAAATCTCCTGGGCATATTTGCAAGCTGAGTCCGGATCCGTGAATGAATGTTGCTTACCATTGTACGTGATAAGCATCTTAGCTGGAAAGATAATGCCATAACGAACTTCAGAATGTCCTTGTAAAATACTGCTTGCCCTTTTAAACTGGCGTCTTTTTGCCAGTATTTCCCGCGGGTAATCTCTGTAAAATCTGACAATATTATCAGCAAATGTAAGATTTTCTCCATAGGATATCTTCTTTAATAAATTTTCCAAAGTTGAAATGTCTAAGAACTTTACGATAATTTGATGTGGCGGAGCATTAACACCTCTTTGGAAGCGACCAACACGATGAGCCACATCTATCTTTGGTTTTTCTGGCAGTTTAAAAACATCTTTAAGTAAATTAGTGATAAAATCACACATTTGAGAGCCGTGCTCTGCCCCCTCTTTAACTCCTATTATTCTCAAATTCTGCCTCCTTGACATGGCTTCCAAATCTTGACATTTCTCATTCAGTTTATTCGTCAGCTCCCAATTCGCGTTGTGTTGTTTTTTCAAACCTGTTATTTCCTGGCTCATCTGCACCATTTCACCCTCCATCTCTTCCATCAATTTTTCCGCCTCTGTTAATTGCTTCAGCAGGGAGTCATGTTTATTGTTATAATCTCTCTGCATTCTTTCCAATTCCTTAGCAGTCCTCGACTCCAAATCTTTAAACTGCTGGTTCAGGGATACGTAAAGCTCCTTTGATTCTCCGCAACTATTATCAATTTTCTTAGAAAGATTATCCTCCATAGTGGAGAAGTTATTCTGAATTGTAGAATTCATTTTAGCAAATTGCTTCTGAAGATCTTTAGTAATGTCTTTAGTAATATTAGCTCTTACCGTTTCTTCCCAGCTTTTCATTTCTTTCTCCCTTTCTATTAACTCCTTTGCTTCAGTTCTCGCAGCCATTTCGATTGTTGGTTGTTGAGACTTCAGCTCCTCTTCCAAACTTTCAAAAGTGGATTCAGGAGTGGTTTTAAGCTCATCCAGAGCTGTTTGAAGCTGGAGACTGATTGTAGTCTTCTTGGGTCCTCTCTGACCTCTTCTCTTTTTCATCCGATTTTTACCGGTAAAATCGTTTAAAATCCCGAATCCACCGGCGCCATTTGATGACGTCAGTACCCATAACGTTCAACAATCCCGGTGAGAGTTTTTAAGTCGATCCTGGCATAGGAACCGACTTTAAACACGATTTGTCGGGAGGAGAGCACAGTGCAGCTGACTTCACTGCTTCATAGCAGCCACCGGAAGTCAAATTTGATAGATCTTCATCTCGAACATATCTCCTTAAAGAAATCTTATAATTAAAATTAATATTTATATACTTAAAGCTAGGTAGATAGAAAAGATAGAAAAACTACAACTACAGTAAGTGTAGTTAGTGATAGCCACACTAGCGTGGCTAAAATTCTAAGGAATTCCGTAGCCTTGTTAAAAAAAAATAATACTAGTTCCGTGTTTTAAAAGACAAAAAAATCTCAGTAATAACAATTTGTAAAAGGGAGGGAAGAAAAAAAGAGAGAATTAGGTCTGAAGGATTTTTAATCCAGGGATGGGGAATTTTTTATTAGTCAAGAATATTAGTTTAAAAATATTAGTCCAATATTAGTCAATTATTTAAAAAATAAATGTTAATAGAATAATGTGGCGGCTCCCAAGGGTCGGGCCACCCTAACTGTCGAACCCCTCGGCTCAGTGGTTCAGTCCGGAGGTGGTCCTTAACCAGAGGGTTTAAAGGCAGGGGTTTGGGTGCCATCTTTCTCTCGTGTGGACTTCCCTACAAGCGGGAGGAACACAAATAAAGGTGCCTCTCGAAATACCTGACTCCTCTCTTTCGTTTCGAGACCTACGCACCACATTGATGACCCTGACGCTCCATTGTCGTCATGATGGAGAAAGCAGAAAGCCCTACCACCTCACAGGCCAGCCCGGCCCTGTCTCTGGACGTGGTCTCTGTAAAATTGCCCACCTTCTGGACCACCTGGCCGCACATCTGGTTCCAGCAGGCGGAGGCCCAATTCAATCTGCGGGGCATCACAGTCGATGCCACCCGCTTCTATTACCTGGTGGGGGCCCTGGACCAGGACACGGTTGAGGAGGTCACGGACTTCCTCGCAGCCCCACCGGCCACCGATAAATATCTCGGCCTTAAAGAGCTCCTGCTCCAGATTTATGGACTCAGCAGGATGGAGCGTGCTGCTAGGCTCCTTCATATTGAGGGCCTAGGCGACCGACAGCCATCTAGCCTTCTAAAGGAGATGGTTGCTCCCCTGGATGGGCACACACCGTGCCTGATGTTCGAGTACACCTACCTCTATCTGCTGCCGGCCTACATCCGTCTTCAGCTCACGGACGCCTCCTTCGCCGACATCAGGGCCGTGTCGATTGACCGGTTGAAGCCGGTACACCTGGACATTGACTAGTCGGTGCTGGTTGCCCAACCTCGGCCTCGAGGGCGCCCCCCTTCACGGCTCCCTCCGCTTGTCAATCCACCTGTCCTCCCACCGGTCCCTTGACCTATCCCTCGACCTGTCCCTCCACCTATGCCTCCGCCAGCCCCACGATCGGCTGATTTCCGCACGCGGGCCGGCCGGGTCGTGCGCCCGCCGGTGCGTTTCTTGCCTCGGGTTCTGGGGGGTGGGGGGGTCCTGTGGTGGCTCCCAAGGGTCGGGCCACCCTAACTGTCGAACCCCTCGGCTCAGTGGTTCAGTCCGGAGGCGGTCCTTAACCAGAGGGTTTAAAGGCAGGGGTTTGGGTGCCATCTTTCTCTCGTGTGGACTTCCCTACAACCGGGAGGAACACAAATAAAGGTGCCTCTCGAAATACCTGACTCCTCTCTTTTGTTTCGAGAACTACGCACCACAATAAAATGAAATACCTACATTGGTATTAATTACATTTCTTATTTGTAACTAACTCTAAAAATAACTTATTAATAATAATTAATAATTAATAATAGTTAGTAATAATAGTAATAATTAGTAATATTTACTACTAAATAATAATAGTAGTTGTAAATTAATAACAAGATAAAATATGTTTCTAACATTAATTTTCCCCCGTTAGTTAAAGACGTTCCGGTTTTTTTCTGGTACAAATCCGTGAATTTTGACAGATTTTTTATCACTTTGATGAACGAGGCTTAATGCTGACTTCCACATCCCTAAAGATAAGAGTCCGATTGAGCTTCATTGTTTTGGTTTAACTTCGAAAACGTTGCTTTTTTTGTTCTTTAAAGTCTCACTTAACTGTACTAATTCTTAAAGATAACATTTAATTTCAAAGACAGCGCTTTTTTAATTTTAGATTGTATTTCTTTTTTTAAAAATCTTTATTTATTTATTTATTTAAAAAAAATTTTTGATTTTTATTTATTTTTATTTTATTTTTATTAGAAGTACAGTAAGTTACAGTAATACACACCACATACATCTTATTACATTTGTTGTACCCCTTCATTTTTTGAGCTTTAAGAAAGATAGAAATAAACGAAGTAAGGAAAGTGAGAAAGAGTCATGAAAGTGCAGGAAAGTGTTAGGAAAAAAAAGCCCATTAGGAAGAGAGTTAGAGAAGAAAGTTAAGAAATAGGCCCTAGAAAAGAAAGAAAGAAAGAGAAATAATCGCTCTATTATAAAAAAAACTCCACAAAAAGGGATATACCAACCATATTCTTCACCCCCCGTTATCAGATCCTGGCACCATTTATTTTCTTAAATTACTATTGCACCTTATGCTTATAGTAAGTCCATAAATGCAGACCACGTCTTTTGGAAGTGGTCTGCTTTGCCTGCGAGGAGGAGTCTCATATCTTCCAGGTGTAATGTTTCGAACATGTTTGAAATCCACATTTATAAAATAGGAGCGTTTTTCCAGAATTTGAGTATAAGCTTTTTTCCCGTTATTAGCCCGTAATTAAATAAATTCTTTTGAAACACGTTTAGTTCAGGGCTACCTTCCATTATTCCAAAAATAAACCATTCTGGTTTTGGTATCAGTTTTATTTTAAATAGTTTTGTGAAGATTTCAAATATTTCGTTCCAGAATTTTGGGATTTTTATACAAAAAACAAAAGAGTGCGCTATGGTAGCTTCTTGAGACTGACATTTATCACAAATGGGTGAGACGTTAGGGAAAAGTTTATTTATTTTGGTTTTTGAATAGTATAGTCTATGTAATGTTTTGAATTGAATTAGAGTGTGTCTTATGTTGATCGAGCATTTATGCACATATAGTAAGTGTTTATCCCAGCTCTCTTTTGAAATGTTTATAGCTAGTTCTTGTTCCCAGTCTCTTCTAATACCGTCAGTTGTACATATTTCTATATTTAAAATAGTGTTATATAAGTATGATATTAGGTTTGCTGATTCGGCCTTTGTCTTCATTGCTTCGTCCAGTAAGTCTGGAGGCATGCTATGATAGTCTTTTGTGTATTTTTTCAAATAGTCACACATTTGGAGATATTTAAAATAATGATTATTTCTCAAATTATATTTCAATTGAAATTGTTGAAATTATAGTAATTTTCCAAATACATACAAATCTCCGAGCGTTTTGATTCCTATTCTTTCCCATTGTGTAAATGATTTATCTATAGTAGAAGGTTTAAATGACGGATTATTGACTATTGGCGATAAAAGAGATAGATTTCTTAATTTTAGATTCTGTTTTATTTGTTTCCAAGTTCTAATTGTGTTATGTATAATTGGATTTTTATTGTAATATTTGGTATTCAGATTCATTGGTGAGAGGAGAGTCGCTCCTATATTGCACGGAGAGCAGTCCTCTCTCTCCATTACAATCCAGTCCACCTGCTGGACAGAGTTGTCCAGCAGGTGAATCATATTTTTAATATTTACTGCCCAATTATAGTACATAAAGTTAGGGAGTGCTGGACCACCCAGCTCTTTGGGTTTACTCAGGTGTGTTCTTTGTATTCTATAGGATTTATAGTCCCATATAAAATTTGTAATGTCTGAGTCCAGTTTTTTGAAAAACTTTTTTGGAAGGTATATAGGGATTGATTGAAATAGATATAGAATTTGTGGTAGAAAGATCATTTTTATAGCATTTATTCGACCTATTAAAGACATCGGTAGCGTTTTCCAGAATTTGATTAGAGTATTTAGTTTCTTAAGTAAGGGACTATAATTGGCATTTGGCATTAAAGGTCAAAGGTCAAAGGTTATTTATTAGTCACATACACCTAGGTGTAGTGAAATGCTTCTTGCCAGTGCAGCACATAAAGAAAGAATACAGACATAACATTAATAAGAGATTAAACATAAAGAACATCCCCCCACAATGGCTCCCACCATGAGGGAAGGCACAAAGTCCAGTCCCCAACCCCAGTTCACCCATAGTCGGGCCCATTGAGGCCTCCACAGTTGCCTCTACGGAGGCCCGATGTTCCTGGCCGTTCTCGCCGGGTGATGTTGCACCGGCGTCGGGAGAATCCTCGCAGCGGCTTGGGACACCTGGAACGGCCGCTTCCGTACTGGAGGCCGCGGCTTCCGAAGCCAACAAGGCCGCGCCGGTTGGAGCTCCACAACTGGCGATCTCGTCGCGAGATCCCAGGCTCCCGGTGTAAAGTTCAGCGCCGCCGCCCGCAGCTGGCCGCTCCTCAAACCCGCAGCTCCGCGATGGTTGGTTTACTCGGCGGTCTTCAGCTCACCGGAGCTCCAGCGCGGCGACCCAGGCAAGGCATCGCCTGCTCCACGATAGCGCTCCAGCGCTGTGCCGCTGCCGAAGCCGTGGTTCTGGGCAGTGCCCGACAGGAAACGCCGCTCCTCTGGTAGGCCGCGAGGACGGGTCGGAGCTGCAGCCCGGAGAAAAGCTGCCTCTCCGACCAGGTAGGGACCCTGAAAGGTAGTTTCCCCCTTCCCCCCCCCACCCCCCACATAAAAAAGTCTAGAACTCCAGAAACAAAAACACTTTAACTAACTAAAAATAAAAAAAAAGATGAAAAGACAGACAGCTGCAGGCTGGGCAGCCGCGCACAGGTCAGCGCCCCCTTTAGCTGAAAAAACATAGCATGATAGTTTCTAGTAATTTCAATTCCCAAATATTTGAATTTTTCTGTGGCTATTTTAAAGGGGAATTTTAAGAGATGTGTTGAATCTTTTGGTTTTATCGACATAATTTCGCTTTTGTTCCAGTTTATTCTGTATCCTGAGAAAGATCCAAAGTCCTCAATCAGATTTAGTATGTTTGGTATACTAATTTGGGGTTTTGTGATGTACAGTAGTACATCGTCTGCATATAAAGATATTATGATATTTGAATATTTTGTATTATAACCGTAAATATCCGGGTGTGTTCAGATTTTTTCAGCTAAAGGTTCAATTACCAGAGCAAATAACAGTGGTGATAATGAACATTAGAAATTGTATTTTTAACGTTAAATTTACCCTGCTTGTTAAAGACTTTTTTTTTCCAGTACTAATTTATTTACAATTTTAAAAGTTTGCGGTTATTTTTTCTGCGGATTTTGACAAATTTTTGACCACTTTCAAAAAATTTGCGTTAATTTGCAAAGACTGCATTTTGAACAAATTGATCTGTCTCCATTGTCAACTGAGATTAAAAAAGTTTGTGGTTATTTACTCCATGGATTTTGACAGATTTTTGACCGCTTTCAAAAAATTCGCTGTTGATTTGGAAAGATTCCATTTTGAACAAATTGATCTGTCTTCATTGACAACTGAGATTATAAATCATTGTTTTGGTTTAACTTCGAAAATGTTGCATTGTTTGTTCTTTATTATTCCGGAAGTGGCGGCGCTGTTAACAGCTGCGGCTCGTCTGCAGTCCGTCTGTCTTTACTTTTTTCTGTTGTTTTTTTTGTCTTGTTTTGGTTAAGTTTTAGTTTGTTGGGTTGTGTTAGAGGGGGTGAAACATGTTCTCTGTCTCTTCCTTCGGGGGAATGCGACTTTTTCGTGTCGTATCCCCCTTCTCTGCCTCCGTCTGCGCTGAGGCCTAATGGCGGAGCTGGCGGCCTCCAACCTGCGACCGACCCCGAGGCTCCGGAGGCAGAGCCAGCCAGGACTTACCAACGAGAAGCTGGTCATCTTCGGGGCTAAGGCAGCGGTGGCCCGACTTGCTGGTGCGGCGTTCTGGCTTTCGGTGGCGGCCTGGAGCTGATGCAGCGGGGCTCGGAGCTGAGACTGCAGGACCCAGAGCTGGGGCAGCGGCCTGGAGCTGGGGCGGCTGCCCGGAGCTGGGGCGGCGGCCCGGAGCGGAGACTGCGGGACCCGGAGCTGGGGCAGCGGACTGGTGCTGGGGCGGCTGCCCGGAGCTGGGGCGGCGGTCCGGAGCGGAGACTGCAGGACCTGGAGCGGCAACTGCGGGACCCGGAGCGGAGACTGCGGGACCCGGAGCGGAGACTGCGGGATCCGGAGCGGAGACTGCGGGACCCGGAGCTGGGGCGGCGGCCTGGAGCTGGGGCGGCGGCCTGGAGCTGGGGCGGCGGCCTGGAGCGGAGACTGTGGGACATGGAGCTGGGGCGGCGGCCTGGAGCTGGGGTGGCGGCCCGGAGCTGATGCTGTGGCGGGCCGTCTCGGAGCGGAGACGGCGTTCCGGCTTTCGGCGGCGGAAACAACACCACGGAGGTCCGCTGGACTGGAGAGCGACATCTTCGGCCTGGATCGATTGCCTCAGCGCAGAGGGAGAACAAGGAGGGAAGAGATGGAGACTAAGACTTTGCCTCCATCACAGTGAGGATGTGCTTGGTGAACTCACTGTGGTGGATGTTTAATTTGTGTTTATTGTATGTTTTGTTATTATTGATTCTGTGTATGACTGCAGGCAACATAATTTCGTTCAGACCGAAAGGTCTGAATAGAAACATAGAAACATAGAAATTAGGTGCAGGAGTAGGCCATTCGGCCTTTCGAGCCTGCACCGCCATTCAATATGATCATGGCTGATCATCCAACTCAGTATCCCGTACCTGCCTTCTCCCCATACCCTCTGATCCCCTTAGCCACAAGGTCCACATCTAACTCCCTCTTAAATATAGCCAATGAACTGGCCTCGACTACCCTCTGTGGCAGGGAGTTCCAGAGATTCACCACTCTCTGTGTGAAAAAAGTTCTTCTCATCTCGGTTTTAAAGGATTTCCCCCTTATCCTTAAGCTGTGACCCCTTGTCCTGGACTTCCCCAACATCGGGAGCAATCTTCCTGCATCTAGCCTGTCCAACCCCTTAAGAATTTTGTAAGTTTCTATAAGATCCCCTCTCAATCTCCTAAATTTTAGAGAGTATAAACCAAGTCTATCCAGTCTTTCTTCATAAGACAGTCCTGACATCCCAGGAATCAGTCTGGTGAACCTTCTCTGCACTCCCTCTATGGCAATAATGTCCTTCCTCAGATTTGGAGACCAAAACTGTACGCAATACTCCAGGTGTGGTCTCACCAAGACCCTGTACAACTGCAGTAGAACCTCCCTGCTCCTATACTCAAATCCTTTTGCTATGAAAGCTAACATACCATTCGCTTTCTTCACTGCCTGCTGCACCTGCATGCCCACTTTCAATGACTGGTGTACCATGACACCCAGGTCTCGCTGCATCTCCCCTTTTCCTAGTCGGCCACCATTTAGATAATAGTCTGCTTTCCTGTTTTTGCCACCAAAATGGATAACCTCACATTTATCCACATTATACTGCATCTGCCAAACATTTGCCCACTCACCCAGCCTATCCAAGTCACCTTGCAGTCTCCTAGCATCCTCCTCACAGCTAACACTGCCCCCCAGCTTAGTGTCATCCGCAAACTTGGAGATATTGCCTTCAATTCCCTCATCCAGATCATTAATATATATTGTAAATAGCTGGGGTCCCAGCACTGAGCCTTGCGGTACCCCACTAGTCACTGCCTGCCATTGTGAAAAGGACCCGTTTACTCCTACTCTTTGCTTCCTGTTTGCCAGCCAGTTCTCTATCCACATCAATACTGAACCCCCAATGCCGTGTGCTTTAAGTTTGTAAACTAATCTCTTATGTGGGACCTTGTCGAAAGCCTTCTGGAAGTCCAGATACACCACATCCACTGGTTCTCCCCTATCCACGCTACTAGTTACATCCTCGAAAAATTCTATAAGATTCGTCAGACATGATTTACCTTTTGTAAATCCATGCTGACTTTGTCCAATGATTTCACCACTTTCCAAATGTGCTGCTATCCCATCTTTAATAACTGACTCTAGCAGTTTCCCCACTACCGATGTTAGACTAACTGGTCTGTAATTCCCCGTTTTCTCTCTCCCTCCCTTCTTAAAAAGTGGGGTTACGTTTGCTACCCGCCAATCCTCAGGAACTACTCCAGAATCTAAAGAGTTTTGAAAGATTATTACTAATGCATCCACTATTTCTGGAGCTACTTCCTTAAGTACTCTGGGATGCAGCCTATCTGGCCCTGGGGATTTATCGGCCTTTAATCCATTTAATTTACCCAACACCACTTCCCGGCTAACCTGGATTTCACTCAATTCCTCCAACTCCTTTGACCCGCGGTCCCCTGCTATTTCCGGCAGATTATTTATGTCTTCCTTAGTGAAGACGGAACCAAAGTAGTTATTCAATTGGTCCGCCATATCCTTGTTCCCCATGATCAACTCACCCGTTTCTGACTGCAAGGGACCTACATTTGTTTTAACTAATCTCTTTCTTTTCACATATCTATAAAAACTTTTGCAGTCAGTTTTTATGTTCCCTGCCAGTTTTCTTTCATAATCTATTTTTCCTTTCCTAATTAAGCCCTTTGTCCTCCTCTGCTGGTCTCTGAATTTCTCCCAGTCCTCCGGTATGCTGCTTTTTCTGGCTAATTTGTACGCATCATCCTTCGCTTTGATACTATCCCTGATTTCCCTTGTTATCCACGGATGCACTACCTTCCCTGATTTATTCTTTTGCCAAACTGGGATGAACAATTTTTGTAGTTCATCCATGCAGTCTTTAAATGTCTTCCATTGCATATCCACCGTCAACCCTTTTAGAATTAATTGCCAGTCAATCTTGGCCAATTCACGTCTCATACCCTCAAAGTTACCTTTCTTTAAGTTCAGAACCATTGTTTCTGAATTAACAATGTCACTCTCCATCCTAATGAAGAACTCAACCATATTATGGTCACTCTTGCCCAAGGGGGCACGTACAACAAGACTGCTAACTAACCCTTCCTCATTACTCAATACCCAGTCTAAAATAGCCTGCTCTCTCGTTGGTTCCTCTACATGTTGATTTAGATAACTATCCCGCATACATTCCAAAAAATCCTCTTCCTCAGCACCCCTGCCAATTTGATTCACCCAATCTATATGTAGATTGAAGTCACCCATTATAACGGTTTTGCCTTTGTCGCACGCATTTCTAATTTCCTGTTTGATACCATCTCCAACTTCACTACTACTGTTAGGTGGCCTGTACACAACACCCACCAGCGTTTTCTGCCCCTTAGTGTTTCGCAGCTCTACCCATACCGATTCCACATCCTGCAAACTAATGTCCTTCCTTTCCATTGCATTAATCTCCTCTCTAATCAGCAACGCTACCCCACCTCCTTTTCCTTTCTCTCTATCCCTCCTGAATATTGAATATCCCTGGATGTTCAGCTCCCAGCCTTGGTCACCCTGGAGCCATGTCTCCGTGATCCCAACTATATCATAGTCATTAATAGCTATCTGCACATTCAACTCATCCACCTTATTACGAATGCTCCTTGCATTGAGACACAAAGCCTTCAGGCTTGTTTTTACAACACTCTTACCCCTTATACAATTTTGTTGAAAAGTGGCCCTTTTTGATTTTTGCCCTGGATTTTCCAGCCTGCCACTTTTACTTTTCACCTTGCTACCTATTGCTTCTACCCTCATTTTACACCCCTCTGTCTCTACGCTCACACATTTAAGAAACCCTTTCCCTTTAACTCCATCCTCCACTAGCCCATTCGACACCCCACCCCCCTTATTCAGTTTAAAACCACCCGTGTAGCAGTGGCAAACCTGCCTGCCAGAATGCTGGTCCCACACCTGTTAAGATGCAATCCGTCCCTTTTGTACAGTTCCCCCTTACCCCAAAACAGATCCCAGTGATCTAAGAATCTAAATCCCTGCCCCGTGCACCAGTTCCTCAGCCACACGTTCAGGTCCCGTATCTCCCTGTTCCTGCTCTCGCCAGCACGAGGAACTGGAAGCAAACCGGAGATAACAACCCTGGAGGTCCTGCTTTTCAGCATTTTTCCGAGCTCTCTAAAGTCACGCTGCAGAATATTCATCCCCTTCTTTCCGACATCGTTTGTGCCGACATGCACTACCACTTCCGGATGTTCACCTTCGCCCTTGAGGATTTTCTGCACTCTGTCCGTGACATCCTGGATCCTGGCACCAGGAAGGCAGCACACCATCCTCGCATCCCGTCTGTTGCCGCAGAAACCCCTGTCCGTACCTCTCACAATGGAGTCTCCTACTACAATGGCGTTGCCTGCCTTAGGCCTTTTTGGTTTTGGCTCAACAGCCCTATTCGCATCACAAGCCAGTCCGCCGCCCAGTGTAAACACCTCTTCTGTCCCGACAGCTTCTAAGTGGGTGAACCTGTTCACAAGAGGTACAACCCCCGGGGACGTTGGCATTCCATGCTTCCCTCCCGTTCTCACTGTCTCCCACCTTCTCTCTTCCAGTACCTTAGGTGTAACAATCGTACTGTAGGACTTGTCGAGGAACGACTCCATTTCTCGGACGAACCGGAGGTCATCCACTTGCTTCTCCAGTTCCCCAACACGGCCCTTCAGGAGCTCTACCTGGATGCACTTTTCGCATTTGTAGCAGCCAGAGGCACCAGCGGTGTCCTTGACCTCCCACATACTGCAAGCATCACACTGAATCAGCTTGCCTGACATCTCCTTCTTTCGTCTCTCCCTCTGCAGTGTTTTGCGTAGTCTCCTCTCCTCAGCCTCCTCGCCAAAGACTCACACTTTTCTCACAGGGCACTTCCCTCACAAGGCCGCTCACTCACTGCCGCTCCCTAAGAGCAGTCTTACTTAAATTGACTGATAAATTGCCTGATTTACCAATTTACAAACCAAATTCCTCAGTTTTCAGCTGTTTTCCCAGCACTGACTCACTTCTCTCCTCCCACTTGGGCTAGAGCCAATCAGTCGTATCTCTTGCTAATCTCCTCCTGCTGCTGCTGCTGCTGTTGTTGCTCCCAAAGCTACAGCAGTTCTGAGTCAAGTCTGCCTGTCCTTGACCTGTACTTAAACTGTTTTCACTTCTCTCCTCCCACTTGGGCTAGAGCCAATCAGTCGTATCTCTTGCTAATCTCCTCCTGCTGCTGCTGTTGTTGCTCCCAAAGCTACAGCAGTTCTGAGTCAAGTCTGCCTGTCCTTGACCTGTCCTTAAACTGTTTTCACTTCTCTCCTCCCAATCTGAATGACAATAAAGTATCTATCTATCTATCTATCTATCTATCTATCTATCTATCTATCTATCTATCTATCTATCTATCTATCTATCTATCTATCTATCTATCTATCTATCTATCTATCTATCTATCTATCTATCTATCTATCTTTAAAGACTTTCCGGTGCCTCACTTAACTGTATTAATTATTTTTTTATTATTTTATTTTATTAGAAGTAAGTACAATCATATGGTACCAAAGTGCCTAATATATATTTTCATAATACATTTTATGTACAGCTTCTTTTTTTGTTGTTATATTGAAGAAAGATTAGAATAAGAAAAAGAAGTTAGATAGTAAAGGATAGAAAGACGTGAAATATATAATGTGTGAAGAAAAAGAAAAAAAGACGAATAAGTGAAGAAAATTGAGAAAAAGAAAATAGAAAAAAAGGAAGATCATTGTTTGTAATCTTGACCAACCCTCGTCCAGTCCTGAAACAGTTATTTTTTACAATTGTGTTGCACCATATGATTCCAAAAAAACGACGAATGGAGACCAACTCGTTATGAATTGGTCTGATTTATCCATTAGGAGGAATCGCATTTCCTCAAGATGTGCGGTGTCCAACATACTTGCAATCCACATTTTAAGCGTTGGTATTGATGTATTTTTCCAAAATTTAAGTATTAAATTTTTTGCTATTATTAAACCAGTTAAAGAATAAATTTTGAGATGTGTTCAATTTATTCCCATCTTCCATTACGCCAAATATAATCATTTCAGTATTAGGTTCCATTCTTATCTTGAATAATTTTGTAAATATTTCGAAAATATCACTCCAAAATCTATAAAGTTTTATGCAGGATACTAAGGAGTGTGTTATAGTTGCATTTTGGGCAAGACATTTATCACAAGTGGCGGATATATTTGGATACAATTTGTTCAATCTTGTTTTTGAATAATATAATCTATGTGCAATTTTAAATTGAATTAGATTATGTCTTACATTAATCGAACATTTGTGAATATATATCAAGTATTTTTCCCATGTAACCTTCGTGATTTTTATCATTAGTTCCCGTTCCCACTCTTCTCTAAGTACCTCTGTCGATGGTAGGTCTATATTTAGAATACTATTATATAAATATGATATTAATTTTTGTAGCTATGGGCACACGCATGGGCCCCAGCTACGCCTGCCTCTTTATCGGGTACGTTGAACAATCCTTGTTCGAGACGTACCAGGGCCCCATCCCCGATCTCTACCTCCGTTACATTGACGACTGCTTTGGGGCCACCTCCTGCACCTACACACAACTGACTGACTTCATCCACTTAACCACCAACTTCCATCCGGCACTCCAATACACCTGGATGATTTCCGACACTTCCCTACCATTCCTTGACCTCACCATCTCCATCGCAGGGGACAGACTCCTGACCGACATACATTACAAACCCACTGACTCACATGGCTATCTGGACTACACGTCTTCCCACCCTGCCCCCTGTAAAGACTCCATCCCCTACTCCCAATTCCTCCGCCTACGCCGCATCTGTTCCCAGGATGAGACATTCCATACCAGGGCATCGGAAATGTCCTCGTTCTTCAGCGAACGGGGATTCCCCTCCGCCACCATAGATGAGGCTCACACCAGGGTCTCATCCATACTCCGTAACACTGCTCTCTTTCCCCATCCCCGCACTCGCAACAAGGGCAGAGTCCCTCTGGTCCTCACCTTTCACCCCACCAGCCGGCAAATACAACACATAATCCTCCGCCATTTCCGCCACCTCCAACGTGACCCCACCACTCGCCACATCTTCCCATCTCCCCCCATGTCTGCCTTCCGCAAAGACCGTTCCCTCCGCAACTCCCTCGTCAATTCTTCCCTTCCCTCCCGCACCACCCCCTCCCTGGGCACTTTCCGTTGCAACCGCAAGAAATGCAACACCTGTCCCTTCACCTCCCCCCTCGACTCCATTTAAGGACCCAAGCAGTCATTCCAGGTGCGACAAAGGTTCACCTGGATCTCCTCCAACCTCATCTACTGCATCCGCTGCTCTAGATGTCAGCTGATTTACATCAGGGAGACTAAGCGTAGGTTTGGCGATCGTTTCGCCGAACACCTCCGCTCAGTCCGCAATAACCTACCTGAACTCCCGGTGGCTCAGCACTTCAACTCCCCCTCCCATTCCCAATCCGACCTCTCTGTCCTGGGTCTCCTCCATTGCCAGAGTGAGCAACAGCGGAAATTGGAGGAACAGCACCTCATATTCCGTCTGGGGACCTTGCGTCCGGATGGCATTAACATTGAATTCTCCCAATTTTGCTAGCCCTTGCTGTCTCCTCCCCTTCCTTAACCCTCTAGCTGTCTCCTCCCACCCTCCCATCCGCCCGCCCTCGGGCTCCTCCTCCTCCTCCCATTTTCCTTCCTTCTCCCCCCCCCCCACCCCCCATCAGTCTGAAGAAGGGTTTCGGCCCGAAACGTCGCCTATTTCCTTCGCTCCATAGATGCTGCTGCACCCGCTGAGTTTCCCCAGCAATTTTGTGTACCTTCGATATTCCAGCATCTGCAGTTCCTTTTTGAACACTTTGTCTACTCCACTGCGATATCTCCTCAAGGTATGCCTACTTTGAAGAAGTTCTCCTCCTCTCTCCGGAGACAGTTTCACAACCTCCTCTCTAACTGCACACCCTCTGTGATCCCCCCTGCCCTCCAACTGTACGACCACATCCTTACCCAGACTCGATACCACAGCCACATTTGCTTCCTCGGGGCATGCCTGCGCCTCCATCTCATACCCCATGGCTTCCAGCTCCAGTTCCCTACCTCCCAGTTCGGACCCCAACCGGACCATCGGTACCGACTGGCTATCCACCGGCATACCCAGTAATTCTCCAACCGGGCACTGAGATCCACCCTGGTCGCGATGCACCGGCACCAACAGGAACTCACATCGACACTCCCTGTACTTCAGGCCTCACTAACCCAGACCTGCAACGGACCCCAGCTGTATTTCATCCGCCGGAAGATCCACCTCTTTAATAAAAAATTCCTGGCCTACCTTAATTCCACTAAGGACCTTAAATTATCCCGACTCCAGGCCGCTCCCGACGCTTACACTCCGCGACTCGACCGCCCGCAGACTCCGGGCCCCAATTCTGGCCCGCATCGCCTGCCCGAGTCCCGCGACGCCATCTTGGCCACTAGGAGCGACTTCCATACTCACCGGGACGCCGCCTTCACCGACCTTCACATCGATGCCGCCGCCGACCCTCACCTGCCGACCGATGACGCCCAGCCTCGCAGCTTCTACGGTAACTCGGACTTTCTCCCCTTCGCCGATTCCTCCGACATCGCCGCCGGACCCGACCTACCCGGCATCGCCGCCGAACCGGGGCTCCCCCAACATGGCCGCCGCAACGCACCCGATTCATCTCGCCGCCGACCTTCCGCCCACCGGGACCACCTACGCATCGCCCGCGGACCCCGACTCAACCACCACTGGACTACGACCATCGGGTCCGGTGATCCGCGCCACTCGACTCCAACCATCGGGTCCGTTGACCCGCGCCACTTGACTCCGACCATCGGGTCCGGTGACCCGCGCCACTCCACCCCCCTCCAGCAACCCACAGCCGTCGACTTACCTGGAGCCTGGGCTCTGCACTGGGCCTGGAGCCTCCACGCTGCTTACTCCCACTCTGCTGGACTTAACTCCACTGGGTCCTAGCGCCTGTCTGCCCAGCCTTGCCAACCTCAGTGGCTGCTCCACTGACCCTCCCCCATCCCCCCCCCAACCATGTCACCCCCGCTCTTCCCCACCCACATTACAGCCCTCTCTCCCCCCCACCCCCTGACCACCCACCACTCCTCCAACACCCACAACCCCCCCCCCCACACATCGCCCCGTCCCCAGTCCACCCACCTGCCTTCCTCTGGCCCCAACTCCCACCCCTGCCGGGTGTTCACCATCCCCCCCGACCTCCCCCTCTCCCCCACCCAACGGTCTGTCCTCAGCAGAGGTCTTACCTTTGTCCCCCTCCGTCCCCATCCAATGAGTTCCGCGCCCACCATGACTTGGAGCGCTTCTACCGTCGTCTCCGCCTCACAGCGCACTTCCATGGGAAGGAGTCCTCGCCCCCCAATGATGACCCCTTTTCCCGTCTCCAACGCTCCCCTCTTCGTGGAACCCCTCTCATAAAGTCCCGGCTCTGGAACTCTTTATCCAGAACTGCCGCCGCGACGTCAACCGCCTCAACTTCTCCACCCCCCTGTCTCACTCTAATCTTTCCCCCTCTGAACGCACTGCCATTGAATCACTCCGCAAAAACCCAGATTGGGTCATCAAACCAGCCGACAAGGGAGGTGCCGTGGTAGTCTGGCGCGTCGATCTCTACAAAGCTGAGGCCACGCGCCAACTCTCGGACACCTACTCCTACTTACCCTTGGACCATGACCCCACTGACGAGCACCAGGCCACCATTTCTAGCACCATCACCGACTTCATCAATTCCCACGCCCTGCCCGACCAAGCTTCCAACCTCATCGTTCCCCAGCCCCGCACGGCCCGTTTTTACCTTCTCCCCAAAATCCACAAACCCGGCTCTCCCGGCAGACCCATTGTCTCTGCGTGTTCGTGCCCCACCGAACTCATCTCCACATACCTTGACTCCATCCTATCCTCCTTGGTCAAATCCCTCCCCACCTATGTTCTAGACACCTCAGACACTCTCCGCCGCCTCCACGCATTCCACTCTCTGGGCCCTCACCCCCTCATCTTCACCATGGATGTCCGGTCACTCTACACCTCCATCCCCCACCAGGATGGCCTCAGAGCCCTCCGGTTCTTCCTCGACCAGAGGAGCAACCTAAACCCAGCCACTGACACTCTCCTCCGCTTAGCGGAGTTGGTCCTCACCCTCAACAACTTTACATTTGACTCCTCCCATTTCCTCCAAACACAAGGCGTAGCTATGGGCACACGCATGGGCCCCAGCTACGCCTGCCTCTTTGTCGGGTACGTTGAACAATCCTTGTTCGAGACGTACCAGGGCCCCATCCCCGACCTCTACCTCCGTTACATTGACGACTGCTTTGGGGCCACCTCCTGCACCTACACACAACTGACTGACTTCATCCACTTCACCACCAACTTCCATCCGGCACTCCAATACACCTGGACGATTTCCGACACTTCCCTACCATTCCTTGACCTCACCATCTCCATCGCAGGGGACAGACTCCTGACCGACATACATTACAAACCCACTGACTCACATGGCTATCTGGACTACACGTCTTCCCACCCTGCCCCCTGTAAAGACTCCATCCCCTACTCCCAATTCCTCCGCCTACGCCGCATCTGTTCCCAGGATGAGACATTCCATACCAGGGCTTCGGAAATATCCTCGTTCTTCAGGGAACGGGGATTCCCCTCCGCTACCATAGATGAGGCTCACACCAGGGTCTCATCCATACCCCGTAACACTGCTCTCTCTCCCCATCCCCGCACTCGCAACAAGGGCAGAGTCCCTCTGGTCCTCACCTTTCACCCCACCAGCCGGCAAATACAACACATAATCCTCCGCCATTTCCGCCACCTCCAACGTGACCCCACCACTCGCCACATCTTCCCATCTCCCCCCATGTCTGCCTTCCGCAAAGACCGCTCCCTCCGCAACTCCCTCGTCAATTCTTCCCTTCCCTCCCGCACCACCCCCTCCCCGGGCACTTTCCGTTGCAACCGCAAGAAATGCAACACATGTCCCTTCACCTCCCCCCTCGACTCCATTCAAGGACCCAAGCAGTCATTCCAGGTGCGACAAAGGTTCACCTGTATCTCCTCCAACCTCATCTACTGCATCCGCTGCTCTAGATGTCAGCTGATTTACATCGGGGAGACTAAGCGTAGGTTGGGCGATCGTTTCGCCGAACACCTCCGCTCAGTCCGCAATAACCTACCTGAACTCCCGGTGGCTCAGCACTTCAACTCCCCCTCCCATTCCCAATCCGACCTCTCTGTCCTGGGTCTCCTCCATTGCCAGAGTGAGCAACAGCGGAAATTGGAGGAACAGCACCTCATATTCCGTCTGGGGACCTTGCGTCCGGATGGCATTAACATTGAATTCTCCCAATTTTGCTAGCCCTTGCTGTCTCCTCCCCTTCCTTAACCCTCTAGCTCTCTCCTCCCACCCTCCCATCCGCCCGCCCTCGGGCTCCTCCTCCTCCTCCTCCCCTTTTCCTTCCTTCTCCCCCCCCCCACCCCCATCAGTCTGAAGAAGGGTTTCGGCCCGAAACGTCGCCTATTTCCTTCGCTCAATAGATGCTGCTGCACCCGCTGAGTTTCCCCAGCAATTTTGTGTACCTTTAATTTTTGTGAGTCAGCTTCAATATTCATTGCTTCTTCCAATAATTCAGGAATTATTTTTTGATATCCTTGTATATATTTTTTCATGAAATCGCAAATCTGAAGATATATAAAATATTGTTTGTTTTTCAGTTTAAATTTTAATTGTAATTGTTGGAATGATAGTAGGTTTCCCATTTCGTACATATCCCCGATCTAATTCCGAGACTTTCCCATTGGTTATATGTTTTATGAATAAGAGATGGTTTAAATAAAGGGTTATTCGCTATTGGCATTAACAATGATAGATTTCTTAATTTTAAAGATAATTTTATTTGTTTCCAAATTCTTATTGTACCATATATAATTGGGTTCTTCTTATATATTGTGTTATTCAGTTTTTTCGGGGAGAAGAGGATCGTTCCTATATTACAAGGATGACAATCCTCTTTCTCCATTTTTATTCATTCTGTCTGTTGGGTAGAACTATCCAGCCAGTAAATCATATTCTTAATATGCACTGCCCAGTAATAATACATAAAATTCGAAAGTGAAAGTCCCCCGACCTCTTTTGGTTTACATAAGTGTTTTTTTGTGATTCTATGTGATCTATAGTCCAAAATATAATTAGTAATATTAGAGTCTAATTTAAAAAATATATATTTTGGTATATATATAGACTGAAATAGGTATAGTAATCGTGGTAGGAAGATCATTTTTATTGCATTTATTCTACCTAATAATGATAAAGGAAGTGTTTTCCAAAATTTAATCAGCGTATTAAGTTTATTTAATAAAGGTATGAAATTAGCGTTGAATAATGCTTTATATTTTCTAGTAATCTGAATACCCAAATATTTAAATTTTTCTGTTGCGATTTTAAAGGGGAACTTCAATAAGTGTGTAGGTTCTTGAGGTTTTAATGTCATGATTTCACTTTTATTCCAGTTTATTCTATATCCAGAAAAAGACCCAAATTCCTCTATTAAATTTAATAAATTTGGTATGCTCGTTTGTGACTTTGTAATATATAAAAGTATATCGTCTGCATATAATGAGATTTTATTCTTTGAGTCCCTGGTATTATGGCCCTGAATATTCGGATGAATTCTTATACTTTCAGCCAGGGGTTCTATCATAAGGGCAAATAGCAGGGGTGATAATGCACATCCCTGCCTATTACCCCTTGATAGTTGAAATTTTTGAGATAACATGTTGTTAGTTAAAATTCTTGCCATCGGTTTATCATACAATAATTTTACCCATGTTATAAAATTCTCTCCCATATTAAATTTTTGTAGCACTTTATATAAGTATTGCCACTCTACCTGATCAAATGCTTTCTCTGCATCCAAAGAAATAATTGATATATCTTCTTCCTCTACTTTATGCGAGTACATTATATTAAACAGACGTCTCAGATTATTAAATGAGTATCTTTTAGGTATAAATCCCGTTTGATCAGGGTTTATCAATTTACTAATATATTTGCTTAATCTTCTTGCTAAAGTCTTTGCTAAGATTTTCTGATCTGTATTTAAAAGTGATATAGCTCTGTATGAGCCCGGATCTTCTAAATCTTTATCTTTTTTTGGAATAAGCGTAATAGTTGATTCTGTTAGTGTTTCAGGTAGTTTGTTTTCTTTAAAAGCATGGGAGTATAAATTAAATAAATAAGGGGTCGTTATCTCATGAAATTTTTTATAAAATTCATTACTAAAACCATCTGGTCCCGGTGTCTTACCATTTTTCAACAATTTTATTGTTTCACCTATTTCTTTGATTGTAATTTGAGCTCCAAGTTACTCTTGTTCCAAAAGGTCCAGTTTTGGAAGATTACAGTTATCTAAATTTTTTTTTATTTTACTATCTTTAATTTAATTTTAGATGTATATAAGTTTTGGTAAAATTGAGCAAATCTATTATTAATATCTTTAGGTAGTATTAGCAATTCACCTTTCTCTGATTTAATTTTGGTTATAGTATTTTACTTTTCTTGTTTTTTCAATTGGCGAGCTAAAAGCTTATGTGGTTTGTCACCAAACTCAAAATGTTCCTGTTTTGTAATTTGGAATAGTCTTATTACTCTTGCCGATAAAATTCGATTAAGTTTAAATTTCAGTAATATTATCTTATTGTGTTTATCTGTCGTGGAATCTTTAGCATTATCTAACTCTAACTGATTTCTTGTTCTAACAACATTTGTTCTGTCTTATTCTTTTTATTTTGAAAACTTTGATATGAAATTATAATTCCTCTCATAAATGCCTTAAAAGTTTCCCATAATAAAGAAGGCGAAGTACCTGGTATATCATTTGTATCGAAAAAAAGTTTCATTTGTTGTTTTAAATATTGATAGCCTTGCACGTCATTTAAAATATGTGTATTAAACCTCCAAAAAGATTTTTTACCCGGCATTCCCTCAAATTTTACTGAAAATGTCAACGGAGAGTGATCGGAGATACTACTAATGTGGTATGTTGGATTGTTTGTATATGGCATTAATTTCATATCGACTAAAAAATAATAAATTCTTGAATAAGTTTTATGGACCGAAGAGTAAAACGAGTATTCCCTTCCAAATGGATTAGCAGATCTCCATACATCTATTATATTAGTATTTTTTATATATGTATTTAGAAGTCTTAGATTTTAAATTACTCTTCCTTTGTTTTGCTGATTTATCTAGATATGAATCTAAAACACAGTTGAAGTCCCCCCCTATTATCACATTTTGGTAATTAAACTGATATTTTGTCTTTAATTTTATCAAAAAATTGGGGGCTGTCAAAATTTGGAGCGCAAATATTTATCAAAGTTAGTGGGGTTGCATAAATTTCTCCCGAAACTTCTTTAATTTAAAAGGAATACCTTTTCTAATAAGTACAGCCGTACCCCTAGATCTAAAAGTAAATGAGTAGTATGTTTGGCCTATCCACTTCGCCTTTAATCTCATTTGTGTTTGTTGTTTCATGTGTGTTTCCTGCAAAAACATTATGTCGCTTTTCAAAGATTTTAGCTGGGCAAAAATTTAACTCCTCTTAATTGGTTCGTTGGCACCCGTTATATTCCAGCTACAAAATGTAATTCCTCCATTCTTTATTTGTCTATCGTCTTGCATTGTAAATCAAGGTAATATTCCTGAATCATATGGTGCAATCAAATACCTCAGAATTCTTGGAGTTGGGTGGTCATCCCGAGTTATTAGATTTATATTGCATCTCCTTCTTGTAAAGTGCCTTAGAAAAAGAAAGAAAAAATGTGATATACAATTACTTTAAAAAAAAATAAACAGATAAAAATCTTGATTGTGCTTTAAAAAAAAAAGGTGCTATTAAGGTATTTAAGGAAAGATACCTTAAAAACGAATAGCCATCAATGATGGCAAAAAATGTATAGACCGCCGTGATGTTGTTATACATTGAGCTCCTCCCCCTTGGTAAAGCTTCATAAAAAATCACATACCGTTTCATATTTTGTCTTTTCTTATATGAGTTTATCAAACCAGCACCAGTGAAAGCCGAAAAAAAAAAATCAGGAAAAGACACAAGGAGTGAAAAAAAACCCAAATATAGAACACAACATATACACGATTATATAAGTATATATGTCTTTCCAACTTATCTAATAGAAACATAGAAACATAGAAATTAGGTGCAGGAGTAGGCCATTCGGCCCTTCGAGCCTGCACCACCATTCAATATGATCATGGCTGATCATCCAACTCAGTATCCTGTACCTGCCTTCTCTCCATACCCTCTGATCCTCTTAGCCACAAGGGCCACATCTAACTTCCTCTTAAATATAGCCAATGAACTGGCCTCGACTACCCTCTGTGGCAGAGAGTTCCAGAGATTCACCACTCTCTGTGTGAAAAAAGTTCTTCTCATCTCGGTTTTAAAGGATTTCCCCCTTATCCTTAAGCTGTGACCCCTTGTCCTGGACTTCCCCAACATCGGGACCAATCTTCCTGCATCTAGCCTGTCCAACCCCTTAAGAATTTTGTAAGTTTCTATAAGATCCCCTCTCAATCTCCTAAATTCTAGAGAGTATAAACCAAGTCTATCCAGTCTTTCTTCATAAGACAGTCCTGACATCCCAGGAATCAGTTTGGTGAACCTTCTCTGCACTCCCTCTATGGCAATAATGTCCTTCCTCAGATTTGGAGACCAAAACTGTACGCAATACTCCAGGTGTGGTCTCACCAAGACCCTGTACAACTGCAGTAGAACCTCCCTGCTCCTATACTCAAATCCTTTTGCTATGAAAGCTAACATACCATTCGCTTTCTTCACTGCCTGCTGCACCTGCATGCCTACTTTCAATGACTGGTGTACCATGACACCCAGGTCTCGCTGCATCTCCCCGTTTCCTAGTCGGCCACCATTTAGATAATAGTCTGCTTTCCTGTTTTTGCCACCAAAATGGATAACCTCACATTTATCCACATTATACTGCATCTGCCAAACATTTGCCCACTCACCCAGCCTATCCAAGTCACCTTGCAGTCTCCTAGCATCCTCCTCACAGCTAACACTGCCCCCCAGCTTAGTGTCATCTGCAAACTTGGAGATATTGCCTTCAATTCCCTCATCCAGATCATTAATATATATTGTAAATAGCTGGGGTCCCAGCACTGAGCCTTGCGGTACCCCACTAGTCACTGCCTGCCATTGTGAAAAGGACCCGATTACTCCTACTCTTTGCTTCCTGTTTGCCAGCCAGTTCTCTATCCACATCAATACTGAACCCCCAATGCCGTGTGCTTTAAGTTTGTATACTAATCTCTTATGTGGGACCTTGTCGAAAGCCTTCTGGAAGTCCAGATACACCACATCCACTGATTCTCCCCTATCCACGCTACTAGTTACATCCTCGAAAAATTCTATAAGATTCGTCAGACATGATTTACCTTTTGTAAATCCATGCTGACTTTGTCCAATGATTTCACCACTTTCCAAATGTGCTGCTATCCCATCTTTAATAACTGACTCTAGCAGTTTCCCCACTACCGATGTTAGACTAACTGTTCTGTAATTCCCCGTTTTCTCTTTCCCTCCCTTCATAAAAAGTGGGGTTACGTTGGCTACCCGCCAATCCTCAGGAACTACTCCAGAATCTAAAGAGTTTTGAAAGATTATTACTAATGCATCCACTATTTCTGGAGCTACTTCCTTAAGTACTCTAGGATGCAGCCTATCTGGCCCTGGGGATTTATCGGCCTTTAATCCATTCAATTTACCCAACACCACTTCCCGGCTAACCTGGATATCACTCAATTCCTCCAACTCCTTTGACCCGCGGTCCCCTGCTATTTCCGGCAGATTATTTATGTCTTCCTTAGTGAAGACGGAACCAAAGTAGTTATTCAATTGGTCCGCCATATCCTTGTTCCCCATGATCAACTCACCTGTTTCTGACTGCAAGGGACCTACATTTGTTTTAACTAATCTCTTTCTTTTCACATATCTATAAAAACTTTTGCAGTCAGTTTTTATGTTCCCTGCCAGTTTTCTTTCATAATCTATTTTTCCTTTCCTAATTAAGCCCTTTGTCTTACTCTGCTGGTCTCTGAATTTCTCCCAGTCCTCCGGTATGCTGCTTTTTCTGGCTAATTTGTACGCATCATCCTTCGCTTTGATACTATCCCTGATTTCCCTTGTTATCCACGGATGCACTACCTTCCCTGATTTATTCTTTTGCCAAACTGGGATGAACAATTTTTGTAGTTCATCCATGCAGTCTTTAAATGTCTTCCATTGAATATCCACCGTCAACCCTTTTAGAATTAATTGCCAGTCAATCTTGGCCAATTCACGTCTCATACCCTCAAAGTTACCTTTCTTTAAGTTCAGAACCATTGTTTCTGAATTAACAATGTCACTCTCCATCCTAATGAAGAACTCAACCATATTATGGTCACTCTTGCCCAAGGGGGCACGTACAACAAGACTGCTAACTAACCCTTCCTCATTACTCAATACCCAGTCTAAAATAGCCTGCTCTCTCGTTGGTTCCTCTACATGTTGATTTAGATAACTATCCCGCATACATTCCAAGAAATCCTCATCCTCAGCACCCCTGCCAATTTGATTCACCCAATCTATATGTAGATTGAAGTCACCCATTATAACTGTTTTGCCTTTGTCGCACGCATTTCTAATTTCCTGTTTGATACCATCTCCAACTTCACTACTACTGTTAGGTGGCCTGTACACAACACCCACCAGCGTTTTCTGCCCCTTAGTGTTTCGCAGCTCTACCCATACCGATTCCACATCCTCCAAACTAATGTCCTTCCTTTCCATTGCGTTAATCTCCTCTCTAATCAGCAACGCTACCCCACCTCCTTTTCCTTTCTCTCTATCCCTCCTGAATATTAAATATCCCTGGATGTTCAGCTCCCAGCCTTGGTCACCCTGGAGCCATGTCTCTGTGATCCCAACTATATCATAGTCATTAATAGCTATCTGCACATTCAACTCATCCACCTTATTACGAATGCTCCTTGCATTGAGACACAAAGCCTTCAGGCTTGTTTTTACAACACTCTTACCCCTTATACAATTATGTTGAAAAGTGACCCTTTTTGATTTATGCCCTGGTTTTGTCTGCCTGCCACTTTTACTTTTCACCTTGCTACCTATTGCTTCTACCCTCATTTTACACCCCTCTGTCTCTACGCTCACACATTTAAGAAACCCTTTCCCTTTAACTCCATCCTCCACTATCCCATTCGACACCCCACCCCCCTTATTCAGTTTAAAACCACCCGTGTAGCAGTGGCAAACTTGCCTGCCAGAATGCTGGTCCCACACCTGTTAAGATGCAATCCGTCCCTTTTGTACAGTTCCCCCTTACCCCAAAACAGATCCCAGTGATCTAAGAATCTAAATCCCTGCCCCGTGCACCAGTTCCTCAGCCACACGTTCAGGTCCCGTATCTCCCTGTTCCTGCTCTCGCCAGCACGAGGAACTGGAAGCAAACCGGAGATAACAACCCTGGAGGTCCTGCTTTTCAGCATTTTTCCGAGCTCTCTAAAGTCACGCTGCAGAATATTCATCCCCTTCTTTCCGACATCGTTTGTGCCGACATGCACTACCACTTCCGGATGTTCACCTTCGCCCTTGAGGATTTTCTGCACTCTGTCCGTGACATCCTGGATCCTGGCACCAGGAAGGCAGCACACCATCCTCGCATCCCGTCTGTTGCCGCAGAAACCCCTGTCCGTACCTCTCACAATGGAGTCTCCCACTACAATGGCGTTGCCTGCCTTAGGCCTTTTTGGATCTGGCTCAACAGCCCTATTCGCATCGCAAACCAGTCCGCCGCTCAGTGTAAACACGTCTTCTGTCCCGACAGCTTCTAAGTGGGTGAACCTGTTCACAAGAGGTACAACACCCAGGGACGTTGGCATTCCATGCTTCCCTCTCTTTCTCACTGTTTCCCACCTTCTCTCTTCCAGTACCTTAGGTGTAACAATCGTACTGTAGGACTTGTCAAGGAACGACTCCGTTTCCCGGACGAACCGGAGGTCATCCACTTGCTTCTCCAGTTCCCCAACACGGCCCTTCAGGAGCTCTACCTGGATGCACTTCTCGCATTTGTAGCAGCCAGAGGCACCAGCGGTGTCCTTGACCTTCCACATACTGCAAGCATCGCACTGAATCAGCTTGCCTGACATCTCCTTCTTTCATCTCTACCTCTCAAGCGTATTGCGTGGTCTCCTCTCCTCAGCCTCCTCGCCAAAGACTCTCGAGCCAAAGACTCACACTTTTCTCACAGGGCACTTCCCCCACAAGGCCGCTCACTCACTGCCGCTCGCTAAGAGCCGTCTTGCTTAAATTGACTGATAAATTGCCTGATTTACCAATTTACAAACCTCAGTTTACAAATTCCTCAGTTTTCAACTGGTTTCCCGGCACTGACTCACTTCTCTCCTCCAACTCGGGCTAGAGCCAATCAGTCGTATCTCTTGCTTAACTCCTGCTGCTGTTGCTCCCAAATCTACAGCAGTTCTTAATCTAATCTAAACTTTCCCATATATATCCACCCAGGATTCTTACATAATATCCCATTCTATAACTACCATACAAGCAGGTACCAACACCATACAAGCAGGTACCAAAGGGTTAACTGCCATACAAGCAGGTGCCAAGGGGTTAAACTTTGAGCTTTTCGTCCAAGGTTGAATATAGCCAGGCTCTCTGAATAACACATTCCAGAGAGATAAGCTTTATAATTGTCTGGGTAGCTCGGCCATTTTAACCAGTTCAAAACTCTATCATAAGAATTAAAAAGTTCAATCTTCTTCCTTGTCGGCAGCTTGCCCCGATGTTTACTTAACGATATCCTCTGCATACTTTAAAGCTTTTCCGGGATCTGCAAATGAGCGTTCAACGCCGTTATAAGATATCTTCATTCTCCCAGGAAAGAAGACCCCATATCTTACTCCCGGGACATCCCTCAGAGTGTGTCTTGCCGGTGTGAACAATCTCATTTTCTGGACTACCTCGGGAGGGTAATCACAAAAGATTCGCACATTATCCCCACGGTATGTCAGCTTCTTCCCATGGGTAATCTTTCTCAATATAAATTCCACTGAAGAGATGTCACGGAATTTCACAATTATCTGTCTTGAATAATTTGTTCCTCTTACAACATGCCCAACTCGGTGAGCGACGTCTATTCTTGGTTCTTCCGACTGTTCAAAGACATCTTTGAGTAAATCAGTAACAAAATTACATGCTTGAGATTCATGTCCCTCTCGTCCTTCCTCTACTCCGAGAATCCTCAGGTTTTGTCTTCTAGATCTTGCCTCTAAATCCAGACATTTGTCAGTCATTCTTCCAAGTTTTTCCTCCTGTATTAATTCTTTAAGATAACATTTAATTTCAAAGACAGCGCTTTTATAATTTTAAAATATATTTCTAACGTTAAATTTTCCCCGTTAGTTAACAACTTTCCGGTTTTTTTCTGGTACTAATTTCTTTACAATTTTAAAAGTCCGTGGTTATTTACTCCACAAATTTTGACAGATTTTTGATCACTGATGAAAGAGGATTAATGCTGACTTCCACATCTCTAAAGATAAGAGTACGATTGAAATTCATTGTTTTTGGTTTAACTTCAAAAACGTTGCTTTTTTTGTTCTTTAAAGACTTTCCAGTGTCTCACTTAACTGTACTAATTCTCAAAGATAACATTTAATTTCAAAGACAGCACTTTTTTAATTTTAAAATATATTTCTAACGATAAATTTTCCTGGTTTGTTTCAAAAACAGCGCTTTTATAATTATAACATTTACTAGACTAAGTGGGACCCATTGGGTCCCAGCAGCACATGGGGGGCTGGTCACCCAATGCAATATTCCACCTCTCCAACAATGCCAATATTGCGGGCCAGTGGGGGGTGGGGTCTGTTGCGCTACTATGGATGTTGTGGGCCGAAGGGACTGGTTTCCAGACTGCTAGTCTAGACATTGTGGGCCGAATGGATTCTTGGGCTGGCAGCTCAATCACTGAGGCCAGGCAGCTCAGCTACTGAGGCCTGGCAGTATAGGCACTAAGACCTGGCAGGCTGGCAGCTGAGAAACTGCCAGAAATTCTGCCCAAAACAGGTGACAGACTCAGTGAGAGAGAAGGGGGAGAGGGTGGACTGAATGGATTATTGGGCTGGCAGTTCAGTCACTTACAGCTGGTGGGTTGGCAGTTCACTTACTCACGGCTGGTGGGCTGGCAGTGCAGTCACTCACGGCTGGTGGGCTGCCAGTTCAGTCACTTACAGCTGGTGGGCTGGCAGTTCACTGACATGCTTTAATGTCATAGACTCTAAAACTCTTGTGGAAACGGTGACACAACTAAGGCCATCCACCTGCTGCCTTGATGCTTTACCTACCAACTTCTTTAAGAATGTTTTTGACTGCCTAGCAATAGACATACTGCAAATAGTTAACAGCTCTCTTCAATCAGGCAATTTCCCAAAAGCCTTGAAAACTGCAGTTATTAAACCTCTTTTAAAAAAGCGGAGCCTAGATGCATCTATTATTAACAACTATAGGCCAATATCAAACCTATCTTTCATAAGTAAAATCATTGAGAAAGTTGTCCTCCAGCAACTTAATCTCTTCCTGGCTTCAACTGGCTGCTACGACAACTTCCAGTCAGGATTTCGACCTCTTCATAGCACCGAGACCGCCCTCATTAAAGTTGTAAACGACATCCGTCTTAACACAGACTCTGGCAAAGTTTCAATATTAATGCTATTAGACCTCAGTGCTGCATTCGACACTGTTGATCACTCAATACTTTTGGACAGGTTGGAAAAATGGGTGGGGCTCTCAGGCACAGTCTTAAGTTGGTTCAGGTCATATTTACAAGATAGGAACTATTTTGTTTCCATTGGCGACTTTGTATCAGAACCAACCAACGTGACGTGTGGAGTCCCGCAAGGTTCGATCTTAGGGCCCTCTTTATTCAACATCTACATGCTCCCACTAGGGCAAATCATGCGAAATAATAATATTGACCACCACTGCTATGCCGATGACACTCAAATCTATGTAGCGCTTTCACCAAATGACTATCGCCCCATAGATCTGTTGTGCCAGTGCATTGAGCAAGTTAAAGACTGGATGTGCCAACATTTTCTCCAACTAAATAAGGACAAAACGGAGATAATTGTTTTTGGTGCTAAAAAAGAAAGGCTTAAAGTAACCCAACACCTTCACTCTCTGTCCCTGAAAACCTCAAACAAAGCCAGAAATCTTGGGGTCATTATGGATTCAGATTTAAATTTCGACAGTCACATCAAATCAGTAACAAAATCGGCCTACTATCACCTCAAAAACATAGCAAGATTAAGAGGACTCATGTTAGCTCAAGACTTAGAAAAACTTGTACATGCCTTTATTAATAGTAGGCTAGATTATTGTAACGGTCTCCTTGCAGGTCTTCCAAAAACTGTCAGGCAGCTACAGCTTGTTCAGAACGCTGTTGCTAGAGTTCTAACAAAGACCAAAAAATTTGAACACATTACACCAATTCTTAAATCCTTACATTGGCTCCCTGTATGTCAGAGAATTGATTTTAAAATCCTGCTGCTCACCTATAAATCACTACATGGTTTAGGGCCAAAGTATATCACTGACATGCTTCCACTATATAAGCCTTCTAGACCGCTAAGATCTTCTGAAACCAATCTGCTAGTGATTCCCAGAGTAAATACAAAACATGGGAAAGCAGGATTTAGTTACTATGCATCAAATAGCTGGAATAAACTTCCTGAAGATTTAAGACTTGCCTCAACTTTGACCACTTTTAAAACAAGACTGAAAACTTTTATGTTTACTTTAGCTTTCAGCTAAATCTTAACTACATTGAACTTTTAACTTTTGCACTTTTTATAATTCATTTTTAATTTTGCTTTTCTTTTCTTTTAGTTCTTCTATTTTATTTCATTTTATTATTTCATTTATTGTATGACATGTTTTTATGTGAAGCACTTTGAGTCTGCCTCGTGTATGAAATGTGCTATATAAATAAAGTTGCCTTGCCTTGCCTTGCCTTACTCACGGCTGGTGGGCTGGCAGTGCAGTCACTCACGGCTGGTGGGCTGGCAGTTCATTTACTCTCGGCTCGTGGGCTGGCAGTGCAGTCACGGCTGGTGGGCTGGCAGTTGAGTCACTGACAGCTGGTGGGCTGGCAGTTCACTTACTCACGGCTGGTGGGCTGGCAGTGCACTCACTCACGCCAGGTATGCTGTCAGTTCACTCAGTCACCCCTCCTCCCTTCACCCCCCCCCCCACTCTGCTCATTGCCATTCCCCTCCCCCACACGCATTCAGTCCATCTCCCCACAACCTCCCCCATGCACTCTTAGTGCCTCTACCACAGAGCAGCCATTCCTGCCTATTAGGTTCCCATTGTGATGAAGAACACGCAGGCATGAAAAGTGGAGAAATAATTTATTAAAGTTTAAAATGTGAATGACTTAAAATATAAGAACAATTTAAATGTTAAAGATGAGAATTATTAAGTTATTTCTTGTTGTGTCTCTTGTTGCCGCTCACTGCGTCTTGATGTCTCTTTGCTGTTGATAAAAAAAAGATAATTTAAATATAGAGAGATTGAGCAGTCAAATTTTAACAAAGAAAATCTGAGAATTTATTTCAGAAGTCATCGTTCAACGAAGCACGCTTTTAATGACAACATTCCTGGAGGACTTCCGGTAGTGACGCGAGCAGATGGCTGCTTAATTTCGAGCTCCCGATAGCAAGTTTAAAACTAGCCTCCCTTAACTCACTAATTGCCACATAATTCACCGTTTTGTGTATTGGAATGAGTGGGGGAGCGACAACTTGAAGTCAAAAGAAACGTGACGGATGAGAAAGAAAGAATTCACTGGAGATGGACAAAGTTCAAAAGATGACTCTGCAGAAACCGTGCGCTCAATTCTCCACAATATCAGTAAGAAAATACGTGACTTCAGGGCTGAATATAAAGTGGACTTACATAAATTTAAAGAAGGAATCAAAGAAGACATGAAAACCCAACAGAGATCTGAAGCAAGAAATTTACCATAAACTTTCTGCTAACTCCAAACAAATCCACGCCCACGAAACTAGACTAAACAAAGCTGAGGCACTAATCGAAGAGGCTGAGACAATTAGCATGGCTATGAAAAATGTGCTGTTTAAATCGATGAAAAAACAGAACGTCATGCAAGAAAAACTGACTGATTTGGAAGGACGGTCTAGACAAAATAACATTTGCATCTACGGCCTACCTGAAGAGAAAGAAGGCAAATCCATGACTGAATTTGTGGAGCAACTGAACTCGCAATAACAACGGACACCAACGTACGGATCCAGCGTGCACACAGAGCTTTGGCTCGCAAACCGGAACGTAACACACCACCTAGGTCCATAGTGGTAAATTTCCTGGAGGTTAATACCAAAGAAATGGTATTGAAAAAGACCTGGGGAAAGAAGATAATGATTGACGGGCGACGTCTATCATTTGATCACGACTATGCAACGGAGGTTGTCCAGAAGCGCAAGGCTTATAAGGGAATAAAGAGGGCCCTGAAGGAGAAAGGTGTCTGCTTTCAGCCCCCGCTGGACAAGATGCGCATTGACTGGGACTCAGGTACATGCACACACCATAGTGCACAAGACGCAGAGTTGAGGAGGAGAGGCTACTCCATGGAGACACCTGATTACAGCGTTGAGGAGCCGGAGGACCCAGAAATGGAGCGTCTTCTCCAGGCTTTGACATGGCAGAGAGTTGGAAAGAGGAGCGAAGATGGGAGTGAGACAGCAAGAGAGCGACTACAGGAGTCTGAGCAGACCCCATCCAACTAGCTTTTATTGTGTCATCACTTCTTTTGGACTGGAAAATAAGTGCTATCGGATGACATTGGACGATACTGGGGTGCGTGAAATGGAGTGTTTCACCTCTCGTGAGGGGCCCTCTGGGAGGAGGTTTTCCCCTATACCTGCCAACGGGGACTCAGGGTGGAAAGGAATCACCCTTACTTGGCAGTCAACTGTTTTCTCTTTTTTTAAATTTTCTTTATTTGGCACATGTTGTCCAGATGTTCAGACCTGCACAGTTCCAAGTTATCTGGAGATTTATGAATGCAAGACAGGATTAGGTAAATTAAATGTCATGTAATACTATCAAATTGGTGTCACTCAATGTAAATGGGATGAATAATCCAGTTAAAAGGAGCAAGGTCCTGGCTAAACTGAAAAAAGAAAAGGCTCAGGTACTATTTTTACAAGAAACCCACCTGCCTCAATGAGAAATTAAAACGCTTTGGCTTTAGAAATGCATTTTATAGTTCCTATAAAACTAGCCAAAAGAGGGGAGTGGTTATCCTTATTACAAATACAGTCCAATTTGAATGCCATAAAGAAGTCGGGGACAAAGAAGGAAGGTATGTATTAGTTAAAGGAAAGCTGGAAAACAAAATAGTGACACTGATCAATGTATATGACCCCCAGAGAGTACCAAATGTTTTTTCAAAACTCTGTTTGACATTATTGCTTTAGAGACTGAAGCTATTTTGATATGTGGAGGGGACTTAAATGTGGTCATGAATCATAATTTGGATACAACAAGCCTAAAAAACCCAAGATGCATCTGACCAAGTTTATTAACACATCAGTGCAGGAAATGGGCCTAATTGATGTTTGGAGAGAACTTCACCCTTTAGAAAGGGACTACACACACTATTCAGTACCTCACTCAGTCTACTCCAGGATTGACTACTTTTTAATGAATACGGGTGAAAGTCACAGGATCACAGAGTGTAAAATCGGGGTGGCAGATGTATCTGATCACAGTGCGATCAGCTTGACAGCACACCTGAATAGTAGAAAAAGAAATACTGTTTGGAGGCTCAATGTGGGTATTTTGAATAATAAGGCAAATGTGGAAAAAATAAGGGAAGAGATAAAAAGGTACATAGAAGAGAATGATAATGGGGATGTGGATCCTGTAATACTGTGGGATGCTATGAAGGCAGTTATACGTGGAAAGCAGATCGCCTTGACATCATCACAAAAAAAGGCCCGGCTAGCTACGTATGAACATAAAGTAGTAATGTTGAAATAATAGGAGAAACAACATAAAAACATGCAGGATCAGTTGGCACTAAAACAGATTAAGGAAATAAGGGGGGAGATAGATGAGATCCACAGGGGAGATATGAAAAAAGGGCAAGATTTGTAAAGCAGACCTATTATGAAGCAGGTCCAAAAGCAACTAGACTCCTGGCCAGGCGCCTGCGTAAACAGCAGGCCTCTGATACAATTCATAAAATGAGAGATCCTAAAACCAATCAATTATCACATGAGCCAGATGAGATAGAAAGAATATTTGAAGAATACTATAAGAAACTCTTTTCTAAACCACCATCAGCTGCCGAAAGGACAATGAGAAGCTTTCTTAACTCACTTGACCTGCCATCCATTGGTGAGACACAAAATAGTAAGATTAAACGAGAACTTACCAGTTTGAAGTTTGATCTTTATTTTATGAGGTGTTACGATGAGGGACTACGTGAAGAACCCCGTACAGCCGCACGTGCGTCAATCTTCAAAGCAGCGGTGTGAAATCACAGATAATAGTGACTGAAGTATAATAGTAAGATGAAAGAAGACTAGAACTACCAGATGATCTTTATGAGGGTTGGGAGTGGAGGGCACGTAGTCCCTCATCGTAACTCCTCATAAAATAAAGATCGAACATCAAACTGGTAAGTTCTCGTTTAATCTTACTATTTTACTTCGGAGTCACGTGAGTGACTACGTGAAGATTTCAAAGCTCTGTTATTTCATGCCGTGAGAAACAAGTCTACACAACCATAACTGCCCCATTGACAAATGAGGGAAAACATTCATAATGCATACAGTCATGACATAGATTTAAACATGTTGATGCTGTTAAATAAAGTAATAACAATAGTCACATCTCTCATCCGGATGGAACCTACAACAGAACGTAAAATAAAGTGGATAAACACCCCTGGTCTGGCAACGGGTTATTATAAAATGTTTGAAAATTCGTTAGTTTGACCACGCTGCAGCCGTTAGGATGTGGTCCAGCGGAACGTAATTAACCCTTGCTGCTGCTGTTGTTGCAGCCCTGGTGGAGTGAGATCCGGAATCAGTATCTACTCCTGCATAACTCAACTCCGTTTTAACACCTGGCAAGAGCTGAACAGATACGTTCTTAAAACGTTTTTTGTAACTAACAATCATAGCTAGCTCAGAGTCTCGAAGGCTCTTGACGTATTGTTGTATATATGTGCCCTCACATAACGAAAGGTCCCTGGGTATGCCTTGATCTATTTTGAGACCTGACACCCCTACTGCTCTGCTTAAATAAATTATAACATAAAATACTATACATATATTTGCAGATGTAATCATCCTCTCCTGTCACAATTATGTAGCGAGTGACCTGTTGCGCTACACCAGCGCCAGGAGGATAACTACCTAATGAGATCCGGCCAAAGCTAAGAATGTAGCTGGAACCCCCTGGTGAAATAGTGTTAACACAATGTCAACATCCCATACTGCATTGTACTTGTCCTGGGAAAACTTGTGTCCTTTACTAACTCGATATCCGGGATGAACCCAACAAAGTGGATCTCTTTTGCTGCAGTAAATCTGATGGAAAGCACGTTGGCACAGTTAATGACCCTATAACTCAATATTGTCAGACCATTTAAAATGAACTCCAAGAGCTCAGAAATCTGTATCATTTTAAATGTAACATGAGCATTAAACAAATGCTTCCCATCTCCTGAGGAAGCAAAGTACTGCTTTTTGGTACTATACCAGCACTGTGAATACATACAATAATAGGTATGACAACCCAAGCCGTAGGCAGTCTATTGAGAATCTGTAGAACATAAATTGATTTTATCATGCAACGGCTGATTACCCGAGCCACAGGCTGAACCAGCAAGTTACTTTTAAAATAACCATATAAGGTTGCATTATTATTATTCCTGAATCAAACTGCATAGGTCAATCCCACAGCTGGAACCTAAAGTGGGCTCTTGATGACTTTATTTCAAGACCCGACTCATAAAGCAAAATGGAGGAAGACATAAAAGACCATTCCTCCTGCTTGTAGCGAGAATGTATCTTTCGCCACTGTTATGCCACACATTTTTGCAACATGTGAATTAGCATGAAAACAACATATCTATATTCAGTGTTGCATTGAATCAGAATTTCATAAATACGGTGTGGTCCAACTCCCATTCTGTGTTGTCATTGATCTGTACTTGATGATACTCCAGTGGCAAATTAGATTATGTACCTATTACAGGATCGTTTTACTTGATTGCACCCCCCGTGATTATCATATGCCACCATCATAGTGTATCAACATGAAGTTGAGTATGCAGCTATGCATATTCGCTCAATCACTCTTTAACCCATAAAATGCACATAGGGTCTATAGATAGTTGATACCAATAACTGAAGAGTTAATAACTCATGCAAATCTCCTCCACCTCCAACTAGAGATGACATTCGCAATTTCCCACCTTAGGCCATTAGCATCATTTTGCAATATAATGACATATTTATTGATCAACTACTGGAGCAATGCTGAATACTGTTTGTCCATCATAGTGACTTTAGTAGCTTCAGCTGGTAATAGCAAAGGTGTGTTATCAATGACCTTCATGGCCCTTTATAGTTTGCTATTAAGCATGCTGTCAGTTCTCCCACTTGCACAGCTGCATCACATCTATTACATTGCCAATTAGTCTAATGAATAGAAAGCTGCTTTATAACAACAAGGCTGTTCCAGGTTTCTATTGACTCCAATCTGTTGCCCAGGGCGGAGTCACAGGCCAACTATCCATTTGATAACAACTTAATTTAAGTGTATGGAGGAGAACAATTTCTCAAGTAGCTTGAGACTGAAACAGTGGATTTTAGCTAAATATCATCCAGACAATACATAACAAGTGTTTTTGAACTCTGAGTAGTCCTTTGAATGGTTTATTGTCATCATACTGTTAAATTGCCTCATCATAGCAATGCCTCCAAATATCTCTGATGATCACTGTACATGGAAAACCCTTTGAAATCAGTTTAATGACACTTCTTTCATAATGAACAGGCCATGCCTGCCATAATTTCGTGTCTGCCCTGAACGGCAACTCAGGCCCAGTTACCGATAATTCTCACATGTCCCAAGACAACTCTTGCCATAATTCTGACCCTGCCTTGAAAGACAATTCTGCCCATATCTCCGAGCCTGTCTCGAAGGCAAACCTGGCTAAAATACTGAACCTGGCTCAACACAATTCTGGCCCAATTCCAACCTGCTTGGAATACTAGTAATGTCCAGTTTACCTGGTTAAATGCTTCTGAGTAGATGACAATGTCTTAATCATTTGTGTATTGTACAACCAAGTGTAAATCTTACTAACTTGTCCGTGGTCACTTAGTTGTAGAGTAACTCTGGTCAGCTTTCATGCTGCTACCAGCTTCAGTGAACCGCTTACTGCCGATGAAGCCGTGGGGTGCATTGTCACCGAAACTATGAAGCCTTCCTCGCTGTTGGCCTAATTGGTCCAAAAGCTTATGCTTCGTCCTCCAGGTTTTGCTTGTGGAATAGGTCTTACCTGAATAGAAGATTCGACGGGTGGCTCTAACGTCCCCTGATAGCGGTGTTCACTGCATTGTGTTGGGATGGCAACCTTGCTGCCAGGAATGGTACCTCTGACACGTGCCCTTCATCCCTTGGGGTATGCTCCACGGTTATACCCTCAGCCTCGGCATCAGATTTACACTGAACGGCATGCTCTCCTCCTCCATGAGGGAGACATTAAGCAGCCTTGTTACAAGGTGCTGCTGGCGCGACCTAGATCAATAGGCCAGCGCTGCCATAGACTCTGCGTCAGATTACATACTGACCTGGCGGCTTCCATCCCTTGGGGTATGCTGTTCTGCAACACCTCCAACTTCAGGATCAGAACAAAACTGCCCCGGTAAGCTCACCTCCTCCATGATGGAGACATTATGCAGCCCTTCTACAGGTGCTGCTGCCATACATTAAGCAGCCCTATTACAAGGGGCTGCTGGCACGGCCTCTCCCATAGGCCGGCACTGTCATAGATTCGGCATCCCCATTAAGCAGCCCTGTTACAAGGCGCAGCTAGCGCGGGCTCTCCCATATGCCCAACACTGCCATAGACTCAGCATCCCCTTTAAGCAGCCCTGTCCAAGGCGCTGCTGGCGCGGACTATCCCATAGTCCCGCACTGACACAACTCCTGCTGTTAGAGTGTATCTAGATGGAGCTTCCTCTCCATTAGGGGTTCCATCCTGGCCAACCTCCAAATTTTTCTCATTACCGGAAGGGAACCCTCCCGGCACCAGGGCTGACCATTTTGGTCGGTTTACCCCATATCTTGGGGACCTCTGCGGTCTGGGCACCGCATTGTTGCTGGATTTCCCCTCCCCAGGGAATCCCAGCGTCCATATGTATTACCAGAGGGAACAACCCCAACCAGCACCAGGGCTGACCGTTGCGGTCCATTTAACCCCTATCCTGGGGACCCCTGCGGTCTGAGAGCCGCATTACTACTGGATTTCCCCTACCCGGGAACCCCAGCATCTATATGTATATCGGGGGAAAACCCCTCCCGGCACCCGGTCTACTGGAGGTCCCCTCCCCGGGAACCCCAGCGTGCACCTGCCTATCGGAAGGAAACCCTCCCGGCACCCGGAGCGCCTGAAAGTCACTGACCACCCCGTCAGCGACCAACCTCGCAAAACCCGATATTGCCCAACTATCCGCTTCCACAGCGAGAACCGGGGTTTCCCCACAGCCCATAGCTGGTTCCCTCGTCGGTCCTCGCGAATCATCCGGCAGGAAGCCTCTGGAACAAGAGGTTCCTGCAAGGAAACAAAACAGGTAAGAAATACAAACTTACCTGAAGTTTAAACTTACCGCTGGAGGAGCTCTGCTGCTCCAACCGGTCGCCTGCACCAATGCGTCTGACGTAATGACGTATGTGCGGCTGTATGAGGTTCTTCACGTAGTCACTCACGTGACTCCGAAGTAAAATAATACCATTACGTCACAATTTACGGTTAAGGAGCTGGAAGCTGCAATCAGTAGACTTAAGGCTAGTAAATCACAAGGCAGCGATGGGTTTCCACCAGAATGGTACAAGGTCTTTAAGAAAGAGCTAACACCTCTGCTCCTGTCTTGTTTTAACTGGACCCTTAAAGAGGGCAGGGCACCCCCATCATGGAAGGAAGCAATTATTACCATTTTACCCAAGGAAGGCATAGACAAAGAGCAATGTAAACATTTCAGGCCAATCTCAGTTTTAAATGTAGACTACAAACTATTTACCTCAATTATTTGCAAAAGACTTGAGATTTTTGTACCAGATCTGATTAATGAAGACTAAACTGGATTTATTCGGGGGCGTCATACACAGGATAATATTAGAAGAACCCTCCACATTGTGGATAATGCTCAAAAAAAGGATACAAATATGGCCCTGGTCAGTTTAGATGCAGAAAAAGCCTTTGATAGTGTTAGTTGGGCATTTTTATATGAAATACTAAGGAGATTTGGTTTCAATGAAGATGCAATTCGGTGTATTAAAACAATATATCAGGAGCCTACAGCTAGGATTAAGGTAAATGGAAACATATCCAGTTAGATAGGGGCACAAGGCAAGGCTGCTGTCTTTCTTCTACTCTCTTCGTTTTGTATATTGAACCCTTAGCACAAGCAATAAGGCAGAGAGAAGACCTGCAGGGGGTCAAAATAGGGGGAAAAGAACATATCATTGGTCGTTTCATTGATGATATCATTATTTTTCTTGAACGACCAGATATATGTCTCCCAAATCTAATGAACCTATTTGAAACATATGGATACTACTCAGGGTATAAACTGAATATAACAAAAACACAAATTCTTTCATTCAATTATTCTCCATCCCAACAAATCAGAGATGCATATAATCTGAAATGGAATTCTAAAACGATGCAGTATCTTGGTGTAACTATAACCAAAACCCTTTCTAACTTGTTTGAAACTAATTATAACAAAATTGAAGAAAACATCAAAAAGGATGTTGAAAGGTGGTCGACCCTTCCTCTAGACCAGTGCCAGAATACAAATGGTAAAAATGAATATCCTACCTAAAATACTATATTTATTCCAATCTCTCCCAATTAATGTTCCCCGAGATAGATTCATAGCCTGGGATAAAATGGTCTCTAGATTCATTTGGAATAGCAAAAAACCAGGAATAAAACTAACAACACTTCAACTGCCGAAAAGCAAGGGTGGAATGGCTTTACCAAATCTGAGGAAATACTTTTATGCAGCTCAACTCAGACCTCTGGCTTGTAGGTGTAGACCTGATTATGAATCTCGATGGAAAGAAATGGAAAGGGTTACCAGACCTTGATTTTGGTGGGAGACAAATATCTGAGAGGGGCTTTGAGACATGTTATCGATCCAATAGTAGCCTTTACGTTAGAAATATGGAATGTTATAGTGGAAAAATACAAATTAAAAAGAGGGGTTCACGCATTGAAGTGGTTCGCATATGACTCAAAGTTTAAGCCAGGGGTGTATGATTCAAAATTCAAAGAATGGCACAAAAAGGCATAACGGCAATGTATACAGTTTCAGAAAATGGCGAGTTTATGAGCTTCCAAGATTTAAAGTATGGTCTCGAAAACAAAGATTTTTTTAGATACTTGCAATTAAGAGACTACTTTACAAAAGAGATAAGGCCAGAACTGGATGAAACTTCAAATAATGTGATCAAGGTGATTGTGGATGCATACAAACAGAAGGGGTCTCGGGTCACCTCTGCTTTCTACCAAGCTCTGTTGGGAAGAGGGGGAGAATCAACGCTCTGCATAAAAACAAAATGGGAAGCAGAATTAAATATTCCAATAACAGAAGAAGAATGGAATCAAATGTGTGAAACACAATGTTCATCCACAAGCTCACTAGTATGGAGAGAATTTTGCTGGAAGAATCTATCTCGCTTTTTTATAACACCCAAAATAAAAAGCCAACAACTTGCTGTCCAACAACACTGTTGGAGGCTGTGTGGGAGTACGGAGGCAGACCACTCGCATATTTTCTGGAACTGTGTAAAGATAAGACCATACTGGGAAAATGTTAATGCAGTTGTAAAAAATATCTTGGGTTATAGAATCCCAAATACCTGCCTGTGATGTATCTGGGGCATATTAAAGATATTGTAAAAATATTTGATTAAAGTTTTGCTTGCAACAAGTAAGAAGTCCATTACCAGGCAGTGGCTTAATGAAAAAAGTCCAAAACAGGAACAGTGGTTTGAAATTGTGCGAGACATCTTTAATATGGAGAAATTGACATATTCCTTGAGAGTCAAGGAGAATTCATTTGAGAAGATCTGTGAAAAATGGACCGTTTATTTGAGCCATGACACCAATTAGATAAATGCCGAGCTAGATATGGGAAGATTGTGTTATATAGAACTAGATGGTATGTTTGTATGAATATTGAATTATCTCCAGATAACTAATCAATGTAATGTTTTTTTTTTTTAATTTGGTAAGTGAACCACACAGTCTTATTCCAAATTTTTTATTTATTTACTTGTTTTTTTTCCCTATCTACTTATTTTTTTATTTTGATTGCTGTTTTTCTTACTTTGTTTTATTTATGGTGATGGTGTTGCACTGTGTTGTATAAATCTCTGAAAATTCAATAACAATTTAAGTGGAAAAAAAAATGACAACATTTCTGGTCGATGTTCCACCTTTCAGGAAAACTTTGACATTTCCCTTCATCTTTCCTCGGCTAAGAGACACATGTAGCCTTCCATGCTGAAATACCGGTTTGTCGAGGTAGATCAACACCTTCTGCATTCTTTGTCCTTGTGGGTTATGGATCGTCGTAGCAAAACTTGATTGAATGGGGAATTGGGTCTTCTGAAGAGGAATGTCTTCACTTTCTGTTAAATTGAGTGCATACACTGCTCTTTGCTCAAAATTCAATAGAGGCCCATTCTCCACAACAAATTGCTGTTGTTCACTCCTGTCGTACTGCAATTCCTGCAGCAATTCTGAATTGTCATCATCAAGGTGCATCCTTCCATTTCTTGGTTGTGGCAAATTAAAGAATTTCATTGTTTTGTTGTAATTCTCAATCCTCTGGACTCATTGAAGAATTTGTGCAAAACATTTTTTTGAGGCGGGGGCTGTCGTGGTGGGGTGGGGGGTGGCAAACGTCCTGCAGCCGAGGGAGGGGGACGGCTTCAGGCGGGGGCTCTCGTGGGCTGATGAGGGAGGGGGGTGTCCTGCAGCGGGGGATGGGGGCGGCTTCATGAGGGGGAGCATCCTATAGCCAGGAGGAGGGCAGCGTCTTGAGGTTGGGGATGTCAGTAGGGGGGGGGGGGGTGAACGACCTACTCATGGCCTCTGGACTCACTCACTCATGGCCTCTGGAACGACAGACTGATTCACGGCTTGTGGACTGACTGACATGCCCGACTTCTGGAGTCACGTCCGACTTTTGTAAACTGAAAACTGTAACATCCACATTGAGGAACAGCTTCTTCCTGACAGCCATCACGCTATTAAACATAACGAATAAGCTCTGAACTACTAAATACTATATTATTAGTACTATTTGTTATTTGTTGATCACACACACACCCTCCATCTCACACAGACACTCACACGCAGAGACACTCACACACACACTCACACACATACAGACTCACACAAGCAGACTCACACACACACACACACACACACACACACACACACACACACACACACACACACACACACACACACACACACACACACACACACACACCACACACACCACACACCACACACACACACACACACACACACACACACACTCACACACATACAGACTCTCAGGCACATACACACAGACTCCCACACACACATATACATACACACACACTCTCAGTCACACTCTCTCACACACACTCACATAACTCTTATAGAAACTTAGAAAATTCTTAAGGGGTTGGACAGGCTAGATGCAGGTAGATTGTTCCCGATGTTGGGGAAGTCCAGGACAAGGGGTCACAGCTTAAGGATAGTGGGGAAATCCTTTAGAACCGAGATGAGAAAAACATTTTTCACACAGAGAGTGGTGAATCTCTGGAACTCTCTGCCACAGACGGTAGTTGAGGCCAGTTCATTGGCTATATTTAAGAAGGAGTTAGATGTGGCCCTTGTGGCTAAAGGGATCAGCAGGTATGGGATATTGAGTTGGATGATCAGCCATGATCATATTGAATGGCGGTGCAGGCTCGAAGGGCCGAATGGCCTACTCATGCACCTATTTTCTATGTTTCTATGTTTCCATGTTTCTAAACACACACACACACACACACACACACACACACACACACACACACACACACACACACACACACACACACACACACACACACACACACACACACACACACACACAGACTTTCAGCCACACACACACACACCGACAGACACAGACTCACACACACACACACACACTCACACACACACACACACACACACACACACACACACACACACACACAGACTCACACACACACACACACACACACACACACACACACACAGACTCACACACATTCACAGACACACACACACACACACACACAGACACACACAGACTCTCTCACACACACACACACATATAGAGAGGTTGCACGGCAGTCGGGTCACGACTCATGACCCATACTGTTGCTACGCTACACCAACTGGAGTACACGCGATGAACCACAGGTAAGCACTTACCATTGTTTCCAGCGTAGTGGGCCCGTTAAAACCCGCCGAAATTATCAATTTTTGTGCTGTAAATAATTATGGAAATCGGAATAAGCGTGAGAGACATTTATCCAACTTCAAAATTCCAAAAGTGAGGAGAAATGATGGTAGAAAGAAGCGAGAGCTGAAGGGACAACAACAGCCAAAGTGTTTGGCGAACATTGGCCGTACAGATATCGAGATTGAAAATATTGGGAATTATCGCGTTTGCTCACTGCATTTCATCAACAGTAAGCCATTATTTGTGTTTTTTCTTGATTCCTTTGGCATCTAAAAAGTTTCAGAAGTGATGAATCTGGCTGTAAAATTTTAAAATCGCCCATGGTTCTCAAGTGGGTTTTTACATAAAAAAGAAAACGCCAAGCACTTTAGCTGTTGTTGTCCCTTCAGCTCTCGCTTCCCTTTACCTTCATTTCTCTTCACGTTTGGAATTCTGAAGTAGGATAAATCTCACACACACACACACATACAGACTCACACACACACACATACAGACACACACAGACTCACACACACACAGACTCACACACAGACAGACACACAGACTCACACACAGACATACACAGACTCACACACACACACTGACTCACACAGATTCACACACACGCACAGGCACACACACACACACACACTCACAGACTCACACACACACAAACACTCACTCACACACTCATACACACTCACACAACAACTGATACTAAAATGCCAAGTAACTGCAGAACGTGGTAAACATACAGTGTGTAAACCGAATAATTCAAACGTTTAAAGCCTTCTGTAGGGGCTGCTGCTGCTGAAGAAAAAACGTGCTTTAAACAACGTCCAACAAACACACTCACCATAGCAGTCAGCTCTCTTGAATTATTCAACAACGTCTTCACTGTGCCATCTGCAGTCAGCGCCATCTTGCCACGAACCGGAAATGACGCACACAGCGCCATCTTGCCGCTAACCGGAAATGACGTCATCGGCGCCATCTTGCCACTATGCTGAAGTCACGGATGAGCGCCAATTTTGCAATTAAACATAGTCCTGATCTAATAAAATGTTTATTCACGCTTTATCCATCCGAAAACTGTTGCAACAATTTTAAAAACCAAGACAAACAATTAGGCAAACACTTTACAACCAATACATTTTCTGAAGACATTTTAAAAGCCAAGACAATTTGGGAAACACTTTACAACCAATCAATTTTCTGAAAACATTTTAAAAGCCAAGGCAAATTGGCAAACACTTTACAACCAATACATTTTCTGAAAACTTTAAAAAAGCCAAGACAATTTGGCAAATGCTTTACAACCAATCCATTTTCTGAAAACGTTTTAAAAGCCAAGACAATTTGGCAAACACTTTACAACCAATACATTTTCTGAAAACTTTTTAAAAGCCAAGACAATTTGACAAACACTTTGCAACCAATACATTTTCTGAAAACTTTTTTTTCAAAGCCAAGACAAACAATTTGGCAAACACTTTACAACCACATTGATGGGACTCACCGTCGAGTAGACTTGTGTTCAGTGTTATTTGCAGCTCAGAGAGCCGTGACCCTCTCGCTTCCACCTTCTCGCAGAGACTGAGTGAGGTACGACACTACCGGATTTTATAGTCCCTTCCCCCTGCCGCCAGAGGGGGCAGCAGAGAGAATGGCGACATTTTTAAAAACATTAATAACTCTCTGATTTGTCATCAAAAATCCTCCAGTCCAATCTGGCGGAGGGGGACTTTGAGTGAGGTGGCCAAAAATGACAGCCGTAAGTGGCGGCGTTCTTTCGGAAATCACGAAAAAGAAAGTCATAAAGTGATCAAGATCGTAGTTTTAATAAATATAGATTTCTAACGTTAAATTTTCCCCATTAGTTAAAGACTTTACGTTTTTTTCTGGAACTAATTTCTGTACAATTATAAAAGTACGTGGTTATTTACTCTGCGAATTTTGACAGAATTTTGATCACTTTGATGAACAAGGCTTAATTCTGACTTCCACATCCCGAAAGAGTACAATTGAACTTCATTGTTTTGATTTAACTTCGAAAACGTTGCTTTTTTTGTTCTTTAAAGACGTTACGGTGTCTCATTTAACTGTACTAATTCTTAAAGATAACCGTTAATTTCAAAAACAGCGTTTTTTAAATTTTTAAATACATTTTTAATGATACATTTTCCCGGTTTGTTAATGATTTTCCGGAGTCTCACTTAACTGTACTAATTCTTAAATATGACATTTAATTTGAAAGACAGCGCTTTTTTAATTTTAAAATGTACTAGACCCGTTGGGTCCCAGCATCCCAGCATGGTCACCCAACGCAATATTCCACCTCTCCACCAGTTCCAATATTGCTGGCCAGTGGTTGGGGGGGGGGGGGGGTCTGTTGCGCTAATATTGGTGTTGTGGGCTGAAGAGACTGTTTTCCAGAGGGCTAGTATCGACATTGTGGGCCGAATGGATTCTTGGGCTGGCAGCTCAATCACTGAGGCCAGGCATCTCAGTCACTGAGGCCTGGCAGTATAGTCACTCTGACCTGGCAGGCTGGCAGCTGAGAAACTGCCAGAAATTCTGCGAGAAACTGCCAGAAATCCTGCCCAAAACAGGTGACAGACTCTGTGAGAGAGACGGGGGAGAGGGTGGACTGAATTTATCATTGGGCTGGAAGTTCAGTCACTTAGAGCTGGTGGGCTGGCAGTTCACTTAATCACGGCTGGTGGGCTGGCAGTGCAGTCACTCATGGCTGGTGGGCTGGTAGTTCAGTCACTTACAGCTGGTGAGCTGGCAGTTCACTTACTCAAGGCTGGTGGGCTGGCAGTGCAGTCACTCACGGCTGGTGGGCTGGCAGTTCAGTCACTTACAGCTGGTGGGCTGCCAGTTTACTTACTCATGGCTGGTGGGATGGCAGTGCAGTCACTCACGGCTGGTGGGCTGGCAGTTCACTTACTCACGGCTCGTGGGCTGGCTGTGCAGTCACTCACGGCGGGTGGGCTGGCAGTTCAGTCACTCACGGCTGGTGGGCTGGCAGTTCAGTCACTGACAGCTGGTGGGCTGGCAGTTCACTTACTCAGGGCTGGTGGCCTGGCAGTGCAGTCACTCATGCCTGGTACGCTGTCAGTTCACTCAGTCACCCCTCCTCCCTTCACCCCCCACTGCTACTTGCCATTCCCCTTCACCCCACGCATTCCTCCATCTCCCCATAACCTCCTCCCATGCACTCTAAGTGGCTCTCCCACAGAGCAACCATTCCTGCCTATTAGGTTTCCATTACGATGAAGAACACGCAGGCATGAAAAATGGAAATAGGATTTATTAAAGATTAAAATGTGAATTACTCTTAAAATATAAGAACAATTTAAATGTTAAAGATGAGAATTATTGGTCTTTCTTGTTGTGTCTCTTGTTGCTGCTCACTGCGTCTTTATTTCTTTTTGCTGTTGATAAAAAAAGATAATTTAAATATAGAGAGATTGAGCGGTCAAATTTTAACAAAGAAAATCTGAGAATTTATCTCAGAAGTCATCATTCAACGAAGCACACTTTTAATGACACCATTCTTGGTTGATGTTCCACACTTCAGGAACACTGGACATTTCCCTTCATCTTTCCTCGGCTTAGAGACACATATAGTTTTCCATGCTGAAATACCGGTTTGTCGAGGTAGATCAACACCTTCTGCATTCTTTGTCCTTGTGGTTTATGGATCGTCATAGCAAAACTTGATTGGATGGGGAATTGGGTTTGCTGAAGGGGAATGTCTTCACCTTCTGTTAAATTGAGTGTATACACTGCTCTCTGCTCAGCATTCAGTAGAGGCCCATTCTCCTCAACAAATTGCTGTTGTTCAGTTCTATTGTATTGCAATTCCTGCAGCAATTCTGGATTGTCATCATCAAGGTGCATCCTTCCATTTGTTGGTTGTGGCAAATTAAAGAATCCCATTGTTTTGTTGTAATTCTCAATCCTCTGGATTCACTGAAGAATTTGTGCAAAACATTTTTTTGAGTCGGGGCTGTCGGGGTGGGGTGGGGGTTGGCAAACGTCCTGCAGTCGAGGGAGGGGGATGGCATCAGGTGGGGGCTCTCATGGGTTACTGAGGGAGGGGGATGTCCTGCAGCGAGGGATGGCTTCAGGAGGGACAGCATCCTATAGCCAGGCGGAGAGCAGCGTCTTGAGGTGGGGGATGTCAGTGTGGGGGGGGGGGGGGGGGGGGGGTGAGCAACCTACGCATGTCCTCTGGACTCACTCACTGCCTTTGGACTAACTCATGGTCTCTGGACTGACTAACTCACTCATGGCCTCTGGACTGACAGACTGAATCACGGCTTGTGGACTGACTGACTTATACCCGACTTCTGGAGTCACGTGCGACTTTTGTAAACTGAAAATTATAACATCAACATTGAGGAACAGCTTCTGCCTGACAGCCATCAGGCTATTAAACATAACGAATAAGCTCTGAACTACGAAAGACTATATTATCTATATTACTAAAACTAAGATCTTGGTCACTTTCTGACTTGCTGTTTCGTGATTTCCAAAAGTACGCCGCCACTTACGGCCGTCATTTTTGGTCACCTTGCTCGGATTGGACTGGAGGATTTTTCCCATCGATGAAAAATCAGAGAATTATTAATGTTTTAAAAAATGTCGCCATTCTCTCTGCTGTCCCCGGTGGCGGAAGGGGGGAGGGACGATAAAACTCGGAAGTGTCATCTCTCACTCAGTCTCTGCAAGACGGTGGAAGCGAGAGGGCACGGCTCTCTGAGCTGCAAATAACACTGAACGCACAGCGACTCGACGGTGAGTCCCCTCGATGTGGTTGTAAAGTGTTTGTCAAATTGTTTGTCTTGGCTTTGAAAATTATTTTTTCAGAAAATGTACTAATTGCAAAGTTTTTGCCAAATAGTTTTGGCTTTTAAAATGTTTTCAGAAAATGTCTTGGTTGCAAAGTGTTTCCCAAATTGTCTTGGCTTTTAAAAAGTTTTCAGAATATGTATTGGTTGCAAAGTGTTTGCCAAATTGTCTTTGATTTAAAAAAAGTTTTCAGAAAATGTATTGGGTGCAAAGTGTTTGCCAAATTGTCTTGGCTTTAAAAGGTTTTCAGAAAATGTATTGGTTGTAAAGTGTTTGCCAAATTGTCTTGGCTTTTAAAACGTTTTCAGAAAACGGATTGGTTGTGAAGTGTTTGCCAAATTGTTTGTCTTTGTTTTTAAAATGGTTGCAACAGTTTTCGGATGGATAAAGCGTGAATAAATATTTTATTAGATCAGGACTGTGTTTAATTGCAAAATTGGCACTCATTCCATGACTACCGCCTAGTGGCAAGATGGCGCCGATGACGTCATTTCCGGTTAGCGGGAAGATGATGCTGAGTGCGTCATTTCCGGTTCGTGGTAAGATGGCGCTGACTGCAGAAGGCACAGTGAAGACGTCGTTGAATAATTCAAGAGAGCTGCCTGCTCTGGTGAGTGTGTTTGTTGGACTTATTTAAAGCACGGTTTTGCTTCTGCAGCAGCAGCCTCTACAGGAGGCTTTAAACGTTTGAATCATTCAGTTTACACACTGTATGTTTTCCACGTTCTGAAGTTACTTGGCATTTTAGTATTGGTTGTGTGTGAGTGCGTCTGTTTGTGTGTGTTTTTGTGTGAGTGTGAGTGTGTGCGTGTGTGCGTGAGTCTGTGTGAGTCAGTGTGTGTGAGTGAGTCTGTGTGTGTGTGTGAGTGTGTGCGTGTGAGAGACATCTATCCTACTTCAGAATTCCAAAAGTGAAGAGAAATGAAGGTAAAGAGAAGCGAGAGCTGAAGGGACAACAACAGCTAAAGTGCTTGGTGAACATTGACCGTGCAGATATCAAGATTGAAAATATTGGGAATTATCGCCTTTACTCACTACATTTCATCAACAGTAAGGCATTATTTGTGTTTTTTCTTGATTCCTTTGGTATCTATAAAGTTTCAGGTGACAAATCTGGCTGTAAAATTTGAAAATCTGAAGTGGGGACATGCAAAAAGAAAACGCTTCTGAAGCTAAATTTATCCTTAAAAAAAATCTCCAGACTTACGAGTGGTATGTGGGAAAGTAAGTTTTCTATCATTGAGATATATATTTTGGAAAATAATAACATGTCCTGACAGCTTAAACACCCACTCCCTTTCAATAGGATATTGTCAATTTGCTGAGGTTGATTATATCCAATTAACAGCTAACAATTATGCCATTTCTTGGCTTGCATCTGAGTAAAATGTAATTCAAAACCTACGTATGGTCTGCGATTTTTTTTAATGATAAATTTGCTTCAGAGGCTTTTTCGTTTTTATGTAAAAACCCACTTGAGAACCATGGGCGATTTTTAAATTTTACAGCCAGATTTATCACTTCTGAAACCTTTTAGATGCCAAAGGAATCAAGAAAAACCACAAATAATGCCTTACTGTTGATGAAATGCAGTGAGCAAATGCGATAATTTTCAATCTCGATATCTGCACGGCCAATGTTCGCCAAGCATTTTGGCTGTTGTTGTCCCTTCAGCTCTCGCTTCTATCTACCGTCATTTCTCCTCACTTTTGGAATTCTGAAGTAGGATAAATGTCTCTCACGTTTATCCCGATTTCCATTATTTACAGCGCAAAAATTGATAATTTCGGTGGGTTTTAACGGGCCCGGTACGCTGGAAACAATGGTAAGTGCTCACCTGCGGTTCATCGCATGTACTCCAGTTGGTATAGCGTAACAACAGTATGGGTCACGGGTCGTGACCCGACTGCCATGCAACCTCCCTATATGTGTGTATGTGTGAGTCTGTGTGTGTGTCTGTGTCTGAAAGTGTGTGTGTGTGTGTGTGTGTGAAAGTGTGTGTGTGTCTGAAAGTGTGTGTGTGTGTGTGTGTGTGTGTGTGTGTGTGTGTGTGTGTGTGTGTGTGTGTGTGTGTGTGTGTGTGTGTGTGTGTGTGAGTCTGTGTGTGTGTGTGTGTGTGTGAGTCTGTATGTGTGTGAGTCTGTGTGTGTGAGAGTCTGTGTGAGGTGGAGGGTGTGTGTGTGTGATCAACAAAGAAAAATATTACATATTATAGTCTTTCGTAGTTCAGAGTTTATTCGTTATTTTTAATAGCCTGATGGCTGTCAGGAAGATTCAAGATTCAAGAGAGTTTATTGTCATGTGTCCCAGATAGGACAATGAAATTCTTGCTTTGCATCAGCACAACAGAACATATAACCATATAACCATACAACAATTACAGCACGGAAACAGGCCATCTCGGCCCTACAACTCCGTGCCGATCAACTTTTTTCCCTTAGTCCCACCTGCCTGCACTCATACCATAACCCTCCATTCCCTTCTCATCCATATGCCTATCCAATTTATTTTTAAATGATACCAACGAACCTGCCGCCACCACTTCCACTGGAAGCTCATTCCACACCGCTACCACTCTCTGAGTAAAGAAGTTCCCCCTCATGTTACCCCTAAATTTCTGTCCCTTAATTCTGAAGTCATGTCCTCTTGTTTGAATCTTCCCTATTCTCAAAGGGAAAAGCTTGATCACGTCAACTCTGTCTATCCCTCTCATCATTGTAGGCATTGACTACAAAACAGATCAGTGTGTCCATATACTATTATATAAATATATACACACATGAATAAATAAACTGATGAAGTGCAAATAATAGATAATGGGCTATTAATGTTCAGAGTTTTGTCCGAGCCAAGTTTAATAGCCTGATGGCTGTGCGGAAGTAGTTATTCGTGAACCTGGTCATTGCAGTCTTCAGGCTCCTGTACCTTCTACCTGAAGATAGCAGGGCGATGAGCGTGTGGCCAGGATGGTGTGGGTCCTTGATGATACTGCCAGCCTTTTTGAGGCAGCGATTGCGATAGATCCCCTCGATGGAAGGGAGGTCAGAGCCGCTGATGGACTGGGCATTGTTTATTACTTTTTGTAGTCTTTTCCTCTCCTGGGCGCACAAGTTGCCGAACCAAGCCACGATGCAACCGGTAAGCATGCTATCTACTGTGCACCTGTAGAAGTTAGAGAGAGTCCTCCTTGACAAACTGACTCTTCGTAATCTTCTCAGGAAGTAGAGGCGCTGATGTTCTTCCTTAATAATTGTATCAGTGTTCTCGGACCAGGAAAGATCTTCAGAGATGTGCTCGCCCAGGAATTCGAAGCACTTGACCATTTCAACCATCGACCCATTGATATAAACGGGACTGTGGGACCCATCCTACTCCTACAAAGTCCACAATCAGTTCCTTGGTTTTGCTGGTGTTGAGGGCTGGGTTATTGTGCTGTACCATACGGACAGTCGCACGATCTCTCTTCTATATTCTGACTCATCCCCATCAGTGATACGTCCCACAACAGTGGTGTCGTCAGCGAACTTGATGATGGAATTCGCACTATGACCAGCTACGCAGTCATGAGTATAGAGTGAGTATAGCAGGGGGCTGAGCATGCACCCTTGAGGTGCTCCCATGCTGATTGTTATCGAGTCTGATACAATTCCACACATACGACAGACTGTGGTCTGTGAATGAGGAAGTCGAGGATCCAATTACAGAGGGATGCGCAGAGACCCAGTTCTGCGAGTTTGGTAACCAGCTTGGAGGGGATTATTGTATTAAATGCCAAGCTGTAATCAATGAATAACAGCCTGACATATGAGTTTTTATTGTCCAAGTGGTACAGAGCAGAGTGGAGGGACAGCGAGATCGCATCCACCGTTGATCTGTTGTGGCGGTAAGTGGCCTGCAGTGGGTCCACAGGTGTTAGGGCCACTGGTCGATAGTCATTGAGGCACGTCACCTTACTCTTGGATACTGGCATAATTGATGCCCTTTTGAAGCAGGTGGGAACCTCAGACCTCAGAAGTGAGAGGTTGAAAATGTTCGTAAAGACTCCAGCCAATTGGTCCACACAGGTTTTCAGAACACGACCAGGTATACCATCAGGCCCAGGCGCTTTTTGAGGGTTCACCCCTCCGAAGGATTTCCTGACGCTGTTCCTCAATGTGGATGTTACAGTTTTCAGTTTACAGAGTCGGACGTGACTGCAGAAGTCGGGCATAAGTCAGTCAGCCCACAAGCCGTGATTCAGTCTGTCAGTCCAGAGGCCGTGAGTCAGTCAGTCCAGATACCATGAGTTAGTCCCAAGGCAGTGAGTGAGTCCAGAGGCCATGAGTAGGTCGCTCACCGCCCCCCCCCCCCACTGACATCCCCCACCTCAAGACACTGCCCTCCGCCTGGCTATAGGATGCTGCCCCTCCTGAAGCTGCCCCCATCCCCCGCTGCAGGACACCCCCTCCCTCATCAGCCCACGAGGGCCCCCGCCTTAAGCCGTCCCCCTCCCTCAGCTGCAGGATGTTTGCCACCCCGCACCCGACAGCCCCCGCCTCAAAAAAATGTTTTGCACAAATTCTTCAGTGAGTCCAGAGGATTGAGAATTACAACATAACAATGGAATTCTTTAATTTGCCACAACCAAGAAATGGAAGGATGCACCTTGATGATAACAATTCAGAATTGCTGCAGGAATTGCAATACGATAGAACTGAACAACAGCAATTTGTTGAGGAGAATGGGCCTCTGCTGAATGCTGAGCAGAGAGCAGTGTATGCACTCACTTTAACAGAAGGTGAAGACATTCCCCTTCAGAAGACCCAATTCCCCATTCAATCAAGTTTTGCTATGACGATCCATATACCACAAGGACAAAGAATGCAGAAGGTTGATCTACCTCGACAAACCGATATTTCAGCATGGAAAACTCTATGTGTCTTAGCCGAGGAAAGATGAAGGGAAATGTCCATTTTTACCTGAAGGGTGCAAAATCGACCAAGAATGTTGTCATTAAAAGCGTGCTCAGCTGAATGATGACTTCTGAGATAAATTCTCAGATTTTCTTTGTTAAAATGTGACCGTTCCATCTCTCTATATTTAAATTATCTTTTTTTTAATCAACAGCAAAGAGACATAAAGATGCAGTGAGCAGCAGCAAGAGACACAACAAGAAAAAACTTAATAATTCTCATCTTTAACATTTAACTTGTTCTTATATTTTAAGAGTCATTCACGTTTTAAGCTTTAATAAATCCTTTTTTCACTTTTCATGTTTGCGTGTTCTTCATCACAATGGGAACCTAATAGGCAGGAATGGCTGCTCTGTGGGAGAGCCACCAAGAGTGCATGGGGGGAGGTTGTGGGGAGATGAATGCATGGGGGAGGAGAATGGCAAGGAGCAGAGTGGGGGGGGGGGGTGAAGGGAGGAGGGGTGACTGAGTGAACTGACAGCGTACCAGGTGTGAGTGACTGCACTGCCAGCCCACCAGCCATGACTAAGTGAACTGCCAGACCACGAGCCGTGAGTAAGTGAACTGCCAACCCACCAGCCGTAAGTGACTGCACTGGCAGCCCACCAGCCGTGACTAAGTGAACTGCCAGCCCACCAGCTGTAAGTGACTGAACTGCCAGCCCACCAGCCATGAGTGACTGCACTGCCAGCCCACCAGCCTTGAGTAAGTGAACTGCCAGTCCAATAATCCATGAAGTCCACCCTCTCCCCCTTCTCTCTCACAGAATCTGTCACCTGTTTTGGGCAGAATTTCTGGCAGTTTCTCAGCTGCCAGCCTGCCAGGTCTGAGTGACTATACTGCCAGGCCTCAGTGACTGAGCTGCCTGGTCTCAGTGATTGAGCTGCCAGCCCAAGAGTCCATTCCGCCCACAATGTCCATACTAGCCCTCTGGAAAACAGTCCCTCCGGCCCACAACACCCATACTAGCACAACAGAACCCCCCCCCCTCACTGGCCAGCAATATTGGAAATGGTGGAGAGGTGGAATATTGCGTTGGGTGACCAGCCCCCCGCATGATGCTGGGACTCAACGGGTCCCACTCATACTAGTATATTTTAAAATTTAAAAAGCGCTGTCTTTGAAATTAAATGTTATCTTAAAGAATTAGTACAGTTAAGTGAGACGTCGGAAAGCCTTTAACAAACCGGGAAAATTTAATTTTAGAAATCTATATTACTAAAACTAAGATCTGGACCACTTTCTGACTTTCTGTTTCATGATTTCTGAAAGAACGCCGCCACTTACGGCCGTCATTTTAGGCCACCTCGCTCAGAGTCCCTCTCCACCGGATTGGACTGCAGGATTTTTCCCATCGATGAAAAATCAGAGTTATTAATGTTTTAAAAAATGTCGCCATTCTCTCTGCTGCCCCAGCTGGCGGCAGGGGGGAGGGACTATTAGACCCGGAAGTGTTGTGCCTCACTCAGTCTCTGCGAGACGGTGGTAGCGAGAGGGTCACTGCTCTCTGAGATGCAAATAACACTGAACGCACGTTTACTCGACGGTGAGTCCCCTCGATGTGGTTGTAAAGTGTTTGCCAAATTGTTTGTCTTGGTTTTGAAAAAAAAGTTTTCAGAAAATGTATTGGGTGCAAAGTGTGTGCCAAATTGTCTTGGCTTTTAAAACGTTTTCAGAAAATGTATTGGTTGTAAAGTGTTTGCCAAATTGTCTTGGCTTTTAAAAAGTTTTCAGAAAATGTATTGGTTGTAAAAATGTTTGCCAAATTGCCTTGCATTTAAAAAGTTTTCAGAAAATGGATTGGTTGCCAAATTGTCTTGGCTTTTAAAAAGTTTTCAGAAAATGTATTGGTTGTAAAGTGTTTGCCAAATTGTTTGCCTTGGTTATAAAAATGGTTGCAACAGTTTTCGGATGGATAAAGTGTGAATAAACATTTTATTAGATCAGGACTGTGGTTAATTGCAAAATTGGCTCTCATTCCGTAACTTCCGCTTAGTGGCAAGATGGAGCTGATAACGTCATTTCCGGATAACAACAAGATGGCGCTGAGTACGTCATTTCTGGTTCATGGCAAGATAGCACCGACTACAGAAGGCACAGCGAATACGTCGTTGAATAATTCAAGAGAGCTGACTGCTGTGTCTATGGTGAGTGTGTTTGTTGGACGTTATTTATTTATTTATTTGTTTTTCTATTATTTTTTTATTAGAAGCATATGCATATCATACTCCAAACCAATACAGACTTTGTTTAACAATTACATATTGTTAGTATCTAGGGTCCCGGGGTCCCAGCTATCAAAATATCTGGGGTCCACATTTATCAATTATGTATTAACACTGCTTCTTTTTATTTTTTATTTTTTAATAATATTTTTATTAGAAGCATGTGCATATCATAATGAAAACTTTTTTTGTATATCAAACACACGTTGCTAGTAGGTGTGAATCCAACTATCAAAACAATAGTGGTCCTCATTTATCAGTTGTATATTAACACTGCTTCTAATTGTTTATTTATATTTATAGATAGAAAGAGAGGAAAGAAAAAAAAAGAAAATTAAAAGAAATAGAGTAAACTTTCAATAATACAGCTTGGGAGATGGGTCCGTATGTTAAAAAACGTAACTATTCATCTAATCCTGGGTTCGAGTTTCAATCAGGCTCCCGCGCTGGACCAATCTACCCCTTCAAAAAAACTATAAATGGAGACCATATTCTAGTAAATAATTCTGGTTTGTCAATTAAGACATGTCTAATTTTCTTTAAATTAAGGTCTCCGACATCTCCATAATCCACATTTTGATTGGGGGGGTTGTTGGGTTTTTCCAAAATGTTAATATTAATTTTTCCCCAATTATTAGACTATAATCAAGGACATTTCTTTGGCTTGTTGTACGTTTTAGGCATTGTTCTGATATTCCCAATACTATTAATTTAGGGTCGGGATCCAATTGGATATTAACAACTTCGGAAATAATTTTAAAAATCTTCGTGCAGAAATTTTAAATATTTATACAATTTACAAAAGTATGGGTTAAATTAGCCGCTGAATATTGACATTTGTCACAGAGAGGGGAGATATTAGGAAAAATTTGATTTAATTTTGTTTTAGAATAATGCCGTCTATGTAGTACTTTAAATTGTATTAAAGAATGTCTGGCATTTAACGAGCATTGATGTATGTGTTGTAGACTTTCATCCCAAATATCTTTAGTTATAGGTTGAGCGAATTCATTTTCCCATGCTTGTCTATATAATTCCGTCGACGGGATCTCACTATCTAAAAGAGTATTATAAATGTGAGATATTAATTTAATTGTATTAGGGTGTTTATTCAAACATTCATCCAGAATCTCTGGCTTCCTAGTTCTGTATTCTTGTGTATGTGATTTAACATAATCTCTGAGTTGTAAAGATCTAAAAAAAATATTTGAATGTAATCCATAATTCTGTTGTAACTCCTGAAATGAAAGAAAAATACCTTTTCTATAAAGATGTCCCTCCTTTTTAATTCCATAATTTTTCCATTGTACACAACCTTTATCCAACACAGAAGGTTTAAATGAAGGATTATTTACAATGGGGAGAGAAGGTGATAAATTATCCAATTTTAATGTTTTTTTTAATTGTTTCCAAATTCATATACCACTGTATATTATAGGGTTTTCACTATAGGTTTTTTAATTCAGTTTTGTGGGAGCTAACATAATCGGGCCAATTTCAAAAGGCAAACAATCTTCCTTTTCCATCTTTAACCAGTCTGGTTGCTGATCCATATCTTCCAACCAAAAGTTTATATTTTTAATATTGACTGCCCAAAAGTAAAATAAAAAATTTGGTAAAACTAAACCTCCTTTCGTCTTGGATTTACATAAATGTTTTTTACTTATTCTATGATTCTTATAATCCCAAATAAAACTTGTGACAATAGAATCAACTTAAAAAAAAAATTTTTTGAGATATATCGGGATTGATTGAAAAAGGTATAATAATTGCTGAAAAAAAATCATTTTTACGGAATTAATTCTACCAAGCATTGAGATGGGAAATGTTTTCCAATATTGAATATTCTTATGCAGTTTATTAATTAAAGGCGGAAAATGTAGTTTAAATAAAGAAGTATATTTCTTGGTCACATAAATTCCTAGATAATTAAAATTTTCATTGACTATTTTAAAGGGTGATTGTTGCAATGTGTCTGTTAAATTCCGTTATTGGCATAATCTCACTTTTATTCCAGTTAATTCTATATCCTGAAAATAAGCCAAATTGAGTTATAAGATTTAACAAGTTTGGAATGCTGGTTTCTGGATTTGTAATATATAGTAATGCATCATCTGCATATAAATAAATGTTATTAACTGTATTTTTGGCATTATACCCATATATTTCTGGGTTGGCTCTAACACTTTCTGCCAATGGTTCAATAGCAAGGACGAATAATAACGGGGATATCGGGCATCCTTGTCTACAACCTCTAGATAAATCAGATTGTATTGACAACATTTGATTTGTCATTATTCTAGCTGTTGGATTAGTATATAAAAGTTCTGCACCCATGTGCAGAACTTCCCACCCAGTTGAAATTTTTCCATCACCGAAAATAAATAAAGCCATTCCACTTGATCAAATGCCTTTTCAGCATCTAACGAGATAACTGCTAAATCTACATTAGCTATTCTATTTAAGTATATAATGTTAAATAATCATCTCAGATTATAAAATGAATAACGTTTTGGAATAAAGCCTGTTTGATCGGGGTGTATTAATTTATGGATCAGTAAACTTAATCTATGGGCTAAAATTTTAGTTAATATTTTCTGATCAGTGTTTAAGAGAGCAATTGCTCTATATGAACCTGGGTCCTCGGGGTCCTTATCTATTTTTGGTATAAGTATTATTGTTGATTCATTTAAAGTTTCTGGTAGTTTCTGTGGAGTAAAGGCATAAGTATATAATGTATGTAGGCATGGAGAGATCAGATCATAATTTTTGAAATAAAATTCACTATTTAAGCCATCAGGGCCTGTGGCCTTTCTGATTTTTAAAGATCTAATAGACTCTTCAATATCTTTTATTGATATTTCAGCCCCTAACAATTCCCTCCCTTTCTAAACCTGTATAATTACATATGTAAAAATGATTCCATTCCTGCAGAACGCTTTGTCGTTTTGGTTGAATAAAGTGTCTGATAATAATGGGGCCGTCATGGGCTAGCTACCCATGATAGCAGTCCCCAACGCTGTTTCAGTTAGTTGGAGACACCCGCTAAATGCTACTAAAAGTAAATTAAAGAGAATACCCCTAGAGCCTGCGAGAGCGGGGGCGGAAGATGGCTCACCGATTGATAACACGGTTACAGACCCAGGAACGGAAACGACTACGGACAAGGAGAGCATGGCACATGAGACATCCACAACAGCTGCGGGACACAAACTTCAGGTGTGCATTTGTGGTTGGGAGAAAATTACATCAGTGAAGGGCTTGAAGATCCACCAAGGGAGGAAAAAGTGCTTGAGAGAGCAGAGACATGGGCCTCGCATTGACCAGTACTTCTTACGAAGCAACCAGTCAAATCAGTCGAGTGAAGCACAGCGACAGGACTCAAACCAAAGTTCGCAGAGCATCAGCACCCATGTCACTGAAGAGGGTGATACAAGCACAGAAATGCCGGTGGAGGAGCCCACGCAACAACGACAAAGACCTCCATTGGAGGGAAAGATCAAAGGGCACAAACCTGGAGTGAAATGGCCCAAAGCTGTTGAAAAGAAAGAGTGGGAGACGGTCAACAGTGACCTTATACATATCTTGGAGCAACAAGCGGGCACAGCAGTGGAAAAGCTTGAAAGGATGGGCAACACAATCTACAGCTATGGAGAAGAACGGTTTGGGGTGAGTAAAAGGAGAGGTGGAAAGATATTACCAACACCAATCAAGTCCAGGAGGCAGCAGGAGATCGAGAGGCTAATCAGAGAGAGGAGACAGTTGAAAAAGCAATGGAAAAAAGCAACTGAGGCAGAGAGAGAAGGTCTCATGCTACTCCAAGAGGACATCAAGAGCCGATTGGCAACCTTGCGAAAAGCAGAGAACTTGAGGAAACTTCGCAGGAAGAAAGAACACACAAGAACACGGTTCTACAAAGACCCTTTCAAGTTCATCAAAGACCTCTTCGCAAAGGAAAAAAGTGGAACTTTGAAAACATCAAAACGGGAATTGGAGGAACACCTGGAAAAGGCCCACCAAGACACGAAAAGGCATGAGCAGTTAGTCATCCCACATGACATCCCGCCTATTCAACCACCTGAATTCAACCTGGACACCAGCCCTCCAAGATGGAAAGAGGTAGAGAACACTGTCCGGCGAGCAAGAGCAGCATCAGCTCCGGGGCCAAATGGAGTACCATACAAGCTCTACAAGAACGCACCGGATGTGTTACGCTTTCTATGGAAGCTCATGAGGGTGGTGTGGAAGAAGCAAACAATACCTAAGGCGTGGCGAAGGGCCGGCGGCGTGCTAATACCTAAAGAAAAGGATGCGTCAGACATCAGCCAATTCCGGCCAATATGTCTCCTCAACGTCGAGGGAAAAATCTTTTTCAGCATTGTATCACAAAGGCTGTCCACCTATCTGGTAACAAACAAGTACATTGATACATCTGTACAGAAAGCAGGAATTCCAGGATTTTCGGGCTGCTTGGAGCATACAAGCATGATCTGGCACCAGATCCAAGCAGCTAAGAAGGAGAAGAGAGACCTACATGTGATCTTCCTCGATCTGGCCAATGCATTTGGTTCAGTTCCCCATGAACTCCTTTGGGAATCTTTTGCCTTTTTCCATGTACCAGAGCTCATCACCACACTGGTCAAGAGCTATTTCCAAGACCTGCAGCTGTGCTTCACAACAGCTGACTTCAGTACACCATGGCAGCGCTTGGAAGTAGGCATCATGGCAGGCTGCACAGTCTCACCCTTGGCCTTTACAATGGCCATGGAAGTCATCATCAGGGCCTCAAAATGGGTGGTGGGCGGTGAACGAACCAGGGCTGGGCTCCGTCTGCCACCCATCAGGGCATACATGGACGACATGACCACACTAACCACTACTGCAGCATGCACCAAGCGGCTACTTGGAAAGCTGCAGGAGAACATCAAGTGGGCCCGAATGAAGATCAAACCAAGTAAATCTCGAAGCATCTCCATAGTCAAGGGGGTGCTTAGAGACACAAGGTTCTGTATCGGTGACGACCCTATACCAACAGTGTCTGAACAGCCAGTTAAAAGCCTGGGAAGATGGTACAATGCAAGTCTCAAGGATAAAGAGCAGGTGGAACAACTAAGGCAAGAAATTGTCAATGGCCTGGAGAACATCAATCAGACCCTACTTCCTGGGAAACTGAAGCTCTGGTGCCTACAGTTTGGACTCCTTCCTCGGACAATGTGGCCACTGACCATTTATGAAGCCCCAATAACAACTGTGGAGAAGATGGAGCGAACCATAACTTCATACGCGAAGAAATGGCTCGGGGTCCCACGATGTCTAACTAACATCGGCCTATATGGCAAAGGGGTCCTGGAACTACCTCTCACTAGTCTAACAGAGGAATACAAGTGTTCTAAAGTAAGACTTCAGATGACACTGAGGGACTCTAGAGACAAGACCATCAGTGCTGTTGCGCCGCCCCTAGTAACTGGCCGGAAGTGGACGCCATCTGATGCAGTACAGCAAGCTTCATCAGCCCTGAGATACAAAGACATCGTGGGGCAAGTCCAGCAGGGAAGAGGAGGCTTTGGCCTTACGACAAGTAAACCAACTTGGCGAAAGGCCACAACATCAGAGCGGAGGACATTGGTGGTCGAGGAGGTGCGGCGACAAGAGGAGGCCGCAAGAAGTGCAAAGGCGGTCTCTCTTGCCAAACAGGGGCAATGGATGCAGTGGGAAGGTGTGGAGCGGAGGAAGATCAGCTGGAAAGAACTATGGGAAATGGAAGCAAGCAAGATCAGCTTCATCATCAGAGCGACTTATGACGTGCTTCCATCACCAAAGAACCTCCATCAGTGGTACGGCGAGGATCCAACCTGTGCCCTCTGCCCAACTCCAGCGACCCTCAAACACATCATGGTAGGCTGCAAGACCAGCCTCACGCAAGGGAGATACACGTGGCGGCATAATCAGGTACTAAAAAGCCTGGCATCAGCCCTTGAGAACAGGCGGTGTGCGACCAACTCCTTGCCTCCGAGAGCAAGCAACCCCCTCCCCCTAAGGGCAACAACCTTTGTCCGAGAAGGACAGAAAACATCTAAACATCCTTCCACCAGATCAGAAGAAGGAAACCTATGCAGGGCCCGCGACTGGAGGATGCTGGCGGACATCGGCCGACAACTAGTTTTTCCACCTGAAATTGCTTCCACCAACCTCAGGCCAGACTTGGTGTTCTGGTCCCCTTCACAGAAGACTGCTTACATCATAGAGCTCACAGTTCCATGGGAGAACTCTGTTGAGGAGGCCTATGAGCGTAAGAAGCTGCGTTACGCAGAGCTTGCAGCAGTGGCAACGCAGCGTGGCTGGAACACCAAAGTCTATCCAGCTGAAGTGGGATGCAGAGGATTTGTTGCGTCATCTACCATCAGACTGCTGAAGGAGCTTGGAATCCACGGTCAGGCTCTGCGGAAGACCATAAGATCACTCTCAGAGGCGGCTGAAAGAAGCAGCCGGTGGATTTGGCTTCAGCGGAAAGACCCATGCTGGGCCCCAAGTATTTCAGGGTGAATCTTTGGGACGGTTTGACACGGGACACGCGCTGAGGGCTGATCATCCTGCAGCGGGCCGCCCTTGTGGAGGGTGTATAGTGTTAAAAGGCCGAAACACCCAGTGATGCAAGGGTACACTACTGATGATGTGTCCTGTGCCCAACTGTCCTGAAGGTTACCCAGGCCAAGATATACGTATCCACTCCCCCACACCCCCCCCCCCCCGCCCCCCCCCCACAGATGTTGAGCGTCTACCACTCTCAACAATCAACGAATGTCGTGAAATGCTCCCCACCTATTGGCACAAGGGACTTCTTAACATCTTGTCCTGTGTATTTGATTCTGATTAAGAAAATCTATCATTGATATCCTTGGGGAATGTTACTATTTCTCACATATCTGATCTAATTTTATAAATTGTTTTTTCCCCTTCCTATTTCCGGAGTTGACATGCTAATAGTTTTTGTGGTTTATCACCGAATTCAAAGTGTAGTTGTTTAGTGTTTTGATAAAGTTTTATGATTTGATCTGAATATATTTGGTTTAACTTATATTTAAGTGCAGCAATTTTATTATCTTTTATCGAGAAGGCGCAACCGCATTTTCCATATCTAATTGCCTTATTTCCATATCCAATACCTGTTGTTTAGCGCGATTCTCTTTATTATGAAAGGCTTGTGAGGAGATTAACGCTCCTCGTATAAATGCTTTCAATGTTTCCCAAAGAAGGGAGGCAGATATTTCAGGGCGGTCATTGGACTCGAAAAACATATTTATCTGTGTAATAAGATATTCGTAACATACTTTATCATTTAACATTTGAGGATTAAGTCTCCATTGTGTCTGCTTCTCAGTCATTTCACTTAGTTTAATCATGATTGTTAAAGGTGCATGGTCCGAAATTATAATATTATGATATTTTGAATTATAAACAAATGGAATAAGTTTAGAGTCTACTAAGAAGTAGTCTATCCTTGAATAGGTTTTATGTACCGGTGAGTAAAATGAATATTCTAGTCCGGATGGGTTTTCGATTCTCCAGACATCTTTGATATTAGTAGTATTAATGTATGAATTTAGTAATTCACTTGTCCTGGATTTTATTTTGCTTTGTCTTGATGATCTATATAAATAAGGATCTAATGTATAATTTAAGTCTCCACCAATTATTAATTTATGTTGTGCGAGTTTCGGGATGATATTAAGTGTTTTCTTGAAAAACAAAGGGTTGTCAAAATTTGGTCCAAATATGTTAAGAATCACTTTTTTTAGATGTAATTCACCCACTAGTATAATATATCTACCATTAATATCCGTAGTAGTTGATATATGTTTAAAAGGTATACCTTTACGGATTAGAATTGCAACCCCTCTGGACTTATGAGAGAATGAAGAATGATACGTTTTGGTAATCCATTTTGCTTTCAGTCTATGTTGTGCTTCATTTTTAAGGTGAGTTTCTTGAAGAAATGTTATATCTGCTTTGAGTGATTTTAAATGTGCTAATACTTTACCTCTCTTGATTGGTTCATTAATTCCCTTAACATTCCAACTACAAAAAGTAATTCCTTGACCCCCAGTTTTACTATTAACGCCTTGCATCGTATGGGTAGGGTAGTCTATAAAAGAGCAGGTGGCTCAGCACATTAAACCCGACATTATCCCGAACACAAGATAGATGAATTCTAAATCTAATAGATCTTCCTCCCGGACCTATCTCCCATAAATAATACTTATAATTCAATTCAATTTTAAGATTATAATTAAGTAAAAAATAAAGAGAGTAAAAAAATAAATGATTAGTAAAGTGCAGAGAAAAGAAAGAAACTACATCTACAATCAGTGTAGTTAGTGATAGCCACACTAGCGTGGCTAGCCATCTAAGGACTTCCGTAGCCTTAGAAAAAATTATTACTAGCTCCACACTTTAGTAAAAAAGAAAATTTCAATAAAAACAATTTATGGGGATGGTGAGAAAACTGTTTTAGGTCCAAAGGATTAGTAATGAGAAATTATTATTCTCCTAGATAGATATTAATCAAATATTAGTCAAATGTATTAAAAAAACAACCACATTTTTATTAATAAAGTACCTAAATTAAACCTTATTTACCATTCATATTTTTAACTAGTTATTCTAATTAATAGTAATTAGTAATTATTAGTGGTAATTAGTACTAAAATATAAAAATTATATGTCAATAGCAAGAAAACTTGCTCAGCTATCATTATCAGCTTTCATTAGTCCTTGAGTATAACAATTTAAAGTTCCGTTTATTCTCAGCAAAATGAAGATATCATATGAATATTGTTCAATCATCACTCGAATTCTCGATATTCTGGGAGAACTCCAATGCTTCCTTGTGATCGATGAAGAAATGTTCCTTCTTCTTATAGGTGACTCTCAATCTTGCGGGGTACATCAAACCATATCTCAGGTCTTTTATCTTTTAAGAATCCCTCTTGTCTCGGTAAAAAGCGCTCTCCTCCTGGTCACCTCTACAGGATAATCTCTAAATATACTAATCTTGTCTCCTTCAAACTCGAGATTTCTGGTGCCAGCAATATTTTTCATAATATCATCCAAAACATGACCATATTGCACCTTCACTATCAGTTGCCTTGAGGGGGCGCTTGGACTCAGACGACGTCTCAGAACTCTGTGTGCCCGGGCTAATAAAGGCTTTTGATCTAAATTCAACTTTTTTTTAATGTCTGCAGCTTAGTCACGGAGATCTTTATTTCCTTCTTTACCTTCTCGAACATCAACAATTCTTAAATTCTGACGTCTCTGACATCCCTCCAAGTCAATACATTTTTCAGTTACTTTATGCAGTAAGTCTGATAAACGCTTGTTCTCGGAGAGAAGTCTATTTGTAGTATCAGCGCTTGTTCCAGCAATTAACTCTAATTGAGTTATTGCTTCAGTTTGTTGATTTACTGCAGCGAAGACGGGCTCCAACCTAGCGTTAAAGTTAGATTCCATCGAATTCATTTTCTCGTTTACTTCTTCGATTTGTAGATCAAAATTTACAGACATTTCATCCTTCATGGTAGCCAGTTCTTCGTGGACAAAAGTAGTGATTTTGTCTTTAAAACTTGAAAATTCTTCTTTAATTTCTTCTTTAAAACTTTTCAGTTCTTCTTTAAAGTTCATTTCTTTTTTTAAAGTTTTTCAATTCTTCTCTTATACTTGCAGTTTCCTTTAAGATGAGGATACAAAGTTCCTCCATTTCAGTTTTTTTAGTCTTTGTCTTCTGGCCCTTTGAAACGTCCTCCTGGGACGACGTTGAAACTAAGCCCGAGGCTTCAGTCGGGCCTGCTACTTCCGTCGGTAGTTTACACCTACCGGATTTTTTTGCCGTTCCCTTTGGGGGATTGTGTTGTAGTTGTGACATTGGATCTTCAGAGATGCGGTCTGATGACGTCACTCACGCTGCCGGTGCGATCTCGGCAGTTTAGTCCATTATGTTTCTCCCGTTTTAGTCGGGTTTTAGAGTGGAGCTAGCTGGTGCACGCCTCGACTCCACCATTAGCGCCACCGGAAGTCGTTAGACATTATTTAAAGCACGTTTTTGCTTCAGCAGCAGCAGCCTCTACAGGAGGCTTTAAACGTTTGAATTATTTGGTTTACCCACTGTATGTTTACCACGTTCTGACATTACTTGGCATTTTAGTATTGATTGTGTGTGAGTGTGTATGTGTGTGAGTGTGTTTGTGTGTGTGTGAGTCTGTGTGTCTGTGCGTGTGTGTGAGTCAGTGTTAGTCAGTGTGTGTGTGTGTGTGTGTGAGAGAGAGAGTCTGTGTATGTCTGTGTGGGAGTCTGTGTGTGTGAGAGTGTGTGTGTGTGTTTGTGTGTGAGAGACATCTATCCTACTTCAAAATTCCAAAAGTGAAGAGAAATGGTAAAGAGAAGCGAGAGCTGAAGGGACAACATCAGCTAAAGTGCTTGGTGAACATTGACCGTGCAAATATCAAGATTGAAAATATTGGGAATTATCGCCTTTACTCACTGCATTTCATCAATAGTAAGGCATTATTTGTGTTTTTTCTTGATTCCTTTGGTATCTAAAAAGTTTCAGAAGTAACAAATCTGGCTGTAAAATTTTAAAATCGCCCATGGTTCTGAAGTGTGGTTTTACATACAAAAAGAAAACGCTTCTGAAGTTAGATTTATGATTTAAAAAATCTCCAGACTTATGAGTGGTGTGTGGAAAAGTAAGTTTTCTATCATTGAGGTGTATATTTTGGCTAATAATAAAAATGTCCTGACAGCTTAAACACCCACTCCCTTTCAATAGGATATTGTCAATTTGCTGAGGTTGATTATGTCCAATTAACAGCTAACAATTATGCCATTCCTTGGCTTGCATCTGAATAAAATGTAATTCAAAACCCATGTATGGTTTGCGATTTTACTTAATTATAAATTTTGCTTTAGAGGCGTTTTCTTTATAAAGTAAAAACTCACGAGAACCATGGGCGATTAAAAAATTTGAAAGCCAAATTTATCACTTCTGAAACTTTTTAGATGCCAAAGGAAACAAGAAAAAACAAAAATAGTGCCTTACTGTTGATGAAAAGCAGGGAGCAAACGAGATAATTCCCAATATTTTCAATCTCGATATCTGCTCGGCCAATGTTTGCCAAGCACTTTGCCGGTTGTTGTCCCTTCAGCTCTCGTTTATATCTACCGTAATTTCTCCTCACTTTTGGAATTCTGAAGTCGGATAAGTGTCTCTCACGCTTATCCCGATCTCCATAATTATTTACAGCACAAAAATTGATAATTTCGGCGGGTTTATAACGGTCCCGCTACGCTGGAAACAATGGTAAGTGCTTACCTGTGGTTCATTGCGTGTACTCCAGTTGGCACAGCGTCACAACAGTGTGTGTGTGTGTGTGTGAGTTTGTGTGTGTGTGTGTGTGTGTGTGTGTGTGTGTGTGTGTGTGTGTGTGTGTGTGTGTGTGTGTGTGTGTGTGTGTGTGTGAAAGTCTGTGTATGTGTGTGAGCCTGTGTGTGTGAGAGTCTGTGTGTGTGAGTGTCTGTGAGGTGGAGGGTGTGTGTGTGTGATCAACAAATAACGAATAGTACAAACTAGACTAAGTGGGACCCAGCATCACACTGTGAGGTCCCAGCATCACACGGGGGACTGGTCACACAACGCAATATTCCACGTCTCCACCAATTCCAATATTCCTGGCCAGTGGGGGGGGGGGGGGGGGGTGTTCTGTATGGGTGTTGTAGTCCGAAGGTACTGGTTTCCAGAGGGCTAGTATCGACATTGTGGGCCGAATGGATTCTTGGGCTGGCAGCTCAATCACTGAGGCCAGGCAGCTCAATCACTGAGGCCTGGCAGTATAGTCACTCAGACCTGGCAGGCTGGCAGCGGAGAAACTGCCAGAAATTCTCCCCAAAACATGTGACAGTCTGTGCGACAGAATGGGGAGAGGGTGACTGAATGGATTATTGGGCTGGCAGTTCAGTCACTTACAGCTGGTGGGCTGGCAGTTCACTTACTCACAGCTGGTGGGCTGGCAATACAGTCACTCACAGCTGGTGGGCTGGCAGTTCAGTCACTTACAGCTGGTGGGCTGGCAGTTCACTTACTCAAGGCTGGTGGGCTGGCAGTGCAGTCACTCATGGCTGGTGGGCTGGCAGTTCAGTCACTTACAGCTGATGGGCTGGCAGTTCGCTTACTCACGGCTGGTGGGCTGGCAGTTCACTTACTCATGGCTGATGGGCTGGCAGTGCAGTCACTCATGCCTGGTACGCTGTCAGTTCACTCAGTTAACCCTCCTCCCTTCACCCTCCCACTATGCTCCTTGCCATTCCCCTCCCCCCACGCATTCAGTCCATCTCCCCACAACCTCCCCCATGCACTCTTGGTGGCTCTCCCACAGGGCAGCCATTCCTGCCGATTAGGTTTCCATTGTGATGAAGAACACGCAGGCATGAAAAGTGCAAAAAGGATTTATTAAAGTTTAAAATGTGAATGACTTAAAATTACGAACAATTTAAATGTTAAAGATAAGAATTATTAAGTTATTTTTTGTTGTGTCTCGTGTTGCTGCTCACTGCTTCTTTATGTCTCTTTGCTGTTGATTAAAAAAAAGATAATTTAAATATAGAGAGATTGAGCGGTCAAATTTTAACAAAGAAAATCTGAGAATTTATCTCAGAAGTCATCATTCAACGAAATACGCTTTTAATGACAACATTCTTGGTCGATGTTCCAACCTTCAGGAACACTGGACATTTCCCTTCATCTTTCCTCGGCTAAGAGACACATATAGTTTTCCATGCTGAAATACCGGTTTGTCGAGGTAGATCAACACCTTCTGCATTATTTGTCCTTGTGGTTTATGGATCGTCAGAGCAAAACTTGATTGAATGGGGAATTGGGTTTGCAGAAGGGGAATGTCTTCACCTTCTGTTAAATTGAGTGCATACACTTCTCTCTGCTCAGCATTCAGCAGAGACCCATTCTCCTCAACAAATTGCTGTTGTTCAGTTCTATCGTTTTGCAATTCCTGCAGCAATTCTGGATTGTCATCATCAAGGTGCATCCTTCCATTTGTTGGTTGTGGCAAATTAAAGAATTCCATTGTTTTGTTGTAATTCTCAATCCTCTGGACTCACTGAAGAATTTGTGCGAAACATTTTTTTCAGACGGGGGCTGTTGGGGTGGGGTGAGGGTTGGCAAATGTTCTGCAGCTGAGGGAGGGGGACGACTTCAGGCGGGGGCTCTCGTGGGCTGATGAGAGAGGGGTATGTCCTGCAACGGGGGATGGGGGCAGCTTCAGGAGGGGGAGCATCCTATAGCCAGGTGGAGGGTAGTGCCTTGAGGTGCGGGGTGTCAGTGGGGGGGGGGCGGCGGTGAACGACCTACTCATAGCCTCTGGACTCACTCACTGCCTTGGGACTAACTCATGGTCTCTGGACTGACTCACTCACTCATGGCCTCTGGACTGACTGACTGAATCATGGCTTGTGGACTGACTGACTTATGCTAGACTTCTGGAGTCACGTCCGACTTTTGTAAACTGAAAACTGTAACATCCACATTGAGGAACAGCTTCTTCCTGACAGTTCAAGTTCAAGTTCAAGTTCAAGTGAGTTTATTGTCATGTGTCCCTGTATAGGACAATGAAATTCTTGCTTTGCTTAAGCACACAGAAAATAGTAGGCATTTACTACAAAACAGATAAATGTGTCCATATACCATGATATAAATATATACACACATGAATAAATAAACTGATAAAGTGCAAATAGCAGAAAGTGGTTATTAATAATCAGAGTTTTGTCCGAGCCAGGTTTAATAGCCTGATGGCTGTGGGGAAGTAGCTATTCCTGAACCTGGTTGTTGCAGTCTTCAGGCTCCTGTACCTTCTACCTGAAGGTAGCAGGGAGATGAGTGTGTGGCCAGGATGGTGTGGCCAGTTTGATGATACTGCCAGTCTTTTTGAGGCAGCGACTGCGATAAATCCCCTCGATGGAAGGAAGGTCAGAGCCGATGATGGACTGGGCAGTGTTTACGACTTTTTGTAATCTTTTCCTCTCCAGGGCGCTCAAATTGCCGAACCAAGCCACGATGCAACCGGTCAGCATGCTCTCTACTGTGCACCTGTAGAAGTTAGAGAGAGTCTTCCTTGACAAACCGACTCTCCGTAATCTTCTCAGGAAGTAGAGGCGCTGATGAGCTTTTTTGATAATTGCGTTAGTGTTCTCGGACCAGGAAAGATCTTCAGAGATGTGCACGCCCAGGAATTTGAAGTTCTTGACCCTTTCAACCATCGACCCATTGATATAAATGGGGCTGTGGGTCCCCCTCCTACTCCTTCCAAAGTCCACAATCAGTTCCTTGGTTTTGCTGGTGTTGAGGGCCAGGTTATTGCGCTGGCACCATATGGACAGTTGCTCGATCTCCCTTCTATATTCTGACTCATCTCCATCAGTGATACGCCCCACAATAGTGGTGTCGTCAGCGAACCTGATGATGGAGTTCGCACTGTGGTTGGCTACGCAGTCATGGGTATAGAGTGAGTTCAGCAGGGGGCTGAGCACGCAGCCTTGAGGTGCTCCGGTGCTGATTGTTATCGAGGCTGACACACTTCCAACAATACGAACAGACTGTTGTCTGTGGATGAGGAAGTCGAGGATCCAGTTGCAGAGGGATGCGCAGAGACCCAGTTCTGTGAGTTTGGTAACCAGTTGCAGAGGGGATGATTGTGTTGAATGCCGAGCTGTAATCGATGAATAACAGCCTGACATATGAGTTTTTGTTGTCCAAGTGGTCCAGTGTGGAGTGGAGGGCCAGCGAGATCACATCCACCCGTTGATCTGTTGTGGCGGCAAGCGAACTGCAGTGGGTCCAGGTTTTTGTTGAGGTAGGAGTTGATTTGCTCCCTGATCAGCCTCTCAAAGCACTTCATCACCGCCTGCGTCAGTGCCACTGGTCGATAGTCATTGAGGCACGTCACCTTACTCTTCTTGGGCACCGGTATAATTGATGCCCTTTTAAAGCAGGTGGGGACCTCTGGCCTTAGAAGTGAGAGGTTGAAAATGTCCGTAAAAACTCCCACCAGTTGGTCCGCACAGGTTTTTAGGACACGACCGGGTATACCATCAGGACCAGGTGCTTTTCGGGGGTTCACCCCTGTGAAGGATTTCCTGACGTCGGCCTCTGTGACTGAGACTGAAATGCCATCACAGCGAATGGGGGATCGGGAAGGAACATCAGTATTCTCCCTTCAAAGCGTGCGTAAAATGCATTGAGCTCGTCAGGGAGTGATGTTTCACCGACATTCGAGCTGCATCCTGGTTTTGCCTTGTGTTAATATATTTTTTTATTAAAGGTAATCAATTACAATGCTTCAAACAACTTTATATCAAATTAATTCAATTTGCATTAAGTAAAACACTAGTAATACTTATCTACTGTTTTTTTAGAAATAATGATAGAGAAAGAATAGAGAAAGAATAAATCATTAAGAGAGTGATTAAATAATAATTTGATTATATATAAGAAAGAAAAGAGAAACGAAAAAAAAACAAAAAAAAAAAAACATTTTTAGTAACCACAATATGTATTATTAATAACACTACTACAAGTGATAGTATCAATAAAGACATATATGTAATTCCAATATAAAAATGAATTATTCTCACCAAATCCCGCAGGGTGCACGTCGAGCTGTGTTGCCAAGAACAGCTACTTCTCTAAATACTGTATATATGGAGACCATATCTGTTCAAAAGAATTATACTTGTCCAATAGGACAAATCTAATTCTTTCCAGATGTAACGTCTCCATCATCTCTGTTGCCCACATTTTGGTTGTGGGGGATAATGTTCCCTTCCAAAATTTCAATATGATTTTTTTTCCAATTATTAAACAGTAATCAAAGAAATTTCTTTGATTTACTGTAAGTGATAGATGTAAATCCGGAATTCCAAATATTATTAGCTTTGGGTTAGGGTCCAATTTAACTTTGATGACTTCAGAAATAACTTTAAAGATTTCTGTCCAGTAATAATTCAATTTAGGACATGTAACGAAACTATGTATTAAATTTGCCTCTGCTTTCTTGCACTTATCACAAATAGCGGAGAGATTCGGAAAAATACTATTTAATTTAGTTTTCGAATAATGTAACCTATATAATACTTTAAATTGTATCAGTATATGTCTGGCGTTTAATGAACACCGGTGTATTCGTTGTAGACTTTCTTCCCAGTTTTCTTTTGTTATAGCCAATCCCATTTCATTTTCCCATGCTTGACGATATACTTCCGTTATTGGATTCTCCTTATCCAAAATGATGTTATATATATAGGCTATTAATTTTTCTGTATTTGGATATAAATTAAACAGTTCATCTAACAATCCTGCTTCTTTATTTTTATAATCTTGTGTATTGGATTTAATATAATCTCTAATTTGTAAATACCTAAACAAATGTTGTGGAGACAATCCATAAATATCTTGTAACTCCTGGAATAAAAGAAATTTTCCTTTTCTATACAGATGTTCTATCCTTGTAATTCCTAAATCATCCCATTGTTTAAATACCCCCATCTAATATAGCAGGTTTAAACGATGGATTATTCATAATTGGTAATCTAAATGAGAGATTATCCAAGTGTAGAGTCTTAACTATTTGTTTCCAAATACGTCTATTATTATATATTATTAGGTTGTCTTTATAATATTTTTTTTGTACTTCCGTTGGTGCAAAAATTATCGAACCTACATTGAAAGGTAGACAGTCCTCCTTTTCTATATTTAACCATGTCGGTTCATGATCCATATTTACCCACCAGAAATTCATATTCTTAATCTGAACAGCCCAAAAATAATATAAAAAGTTTGGAAGTGCTAATCCTCCATTTATCTTAGCTTTGCATAGATGTTTTTTATTTATTCTGTGATTTTTATAATCCCAAATAAAGCTATTGACAATATTATCAATTTTTAAAAAAAAGTTTTCGGAAGAAAAAAAGGAATAGCCTGAAACAAATATAACAACTGCGGTAGAAATACCATCTTTATGGCACTTATTCTACCAATCATGGATATAGGCAGTGTTTTCCAATATAAAATATTTTTTCTAAGTTTATCTAATAGTTGAGGATAGTTGGATTTTATTAATGAGTTATGAGTTTTAGTTACGTTAATCCCTAAATATTTAAGTTTGTCTGTAACTACTTTTAATGGGTATTGTTGTAATGTATTAAGATTTATTCCTGTTATTGGCATAATCTCGCTTTTATCCCAATTAATCCTATACCCAGAAAATGCACCAAACTTAGTTATAATGTTTAGCAGGTTGGGAATACTAATTTCCGGTTTTGTAATATAAATCAAAACATCATCTGCATATAAAGAAATTTTATTAATTGTTGTATCAGTATTATAGCCATATATTTCAGGTTCAGATCTAATTTTTTCCGCCAATGGTTCTATCACCAATGCGAACAATAAGGGTGATAACGGACATCCCTGTCTGCATCCCCTAGAGAGTTTGAATTTGGCTGATAAAATTTGGTTAGTCAAAATTCTTGCCATAGGATTCGAGTATAAAATTCTTACCCATTTACAAAATCTATCCCCCAATTGAAACTTTTCCATTATATTAAATAAATACATCCATTCCACCTGATCAAACGCTTTTTCTGCATCTAGTGATATAACCGCTAGTTCCGTATCTCGTATTCTTTTTGAATATATAATATTAAACAAACGTCTGAGATTATGGGATGAGTAACGTTTTGGGATAAAACCTGTTTGATCATAATGTATTAATTTAGAGATCACTAAACTTAATCTCCTAGATAAGACCTTAGTTAATATTTTTTGGTCTGTATTTAAAAGGGCAATCGCTCTATATGATCCAGGATCTTCCAAATCCTTATCTACTTTAGGGATGAGTGTAATTGTGGATTCATTTAAAGATTCTGGTAATTTTCCTTGGTCATATGCATATCTATACATTATTTGTAATCTTGGGGAAATCAGATCTTGAAATTTTTTATAAAATTCTGCACTCAGGCCATCTGGGCCCGCTGCTTTTCCGTTCTTAAGCGAACTAATTGATTCTATAATATCTTTTACTGTTATTTCAGCATTTAACAATTCTCTACCTTCCTGATCTAAGCTATTGATTTGACATTCTTGTAAAAATATTTCCATACTATCTGTTTGTCCTGTTAGTTTTGACGAATAAAGATTTTTATAATATTGTAAAAATCTATCATTAATATCTTTTGGAGTAATTAATATATTTCCATACTCAGATCTAATTCCGTGTATCATCTTCTCATCTTCTAATTTTCTAAGCTGTCGTGCTAGTAATTTTTGTGGCTTATCTCCAAATTCAAAATACACTTGCTTTGTTGAAAAAGTTTAATCACTTGATTAGAATATATTTTATTTAATCTATATTTTACTGATGCAATTTTATTACTTAACTCTTTGGAAGGCTGTTTTATATTTTCATTATCTAGACGTTTTATCTCATTTTCTAAATTTTGTTCTATTTTTCGATTTTCTTTATTGAGATGTGCTTGTGCGGATATTATTGCGCCACGCATGAATGCCTTAAATGTGTCCCAAAATAGTGATGGAGAAGTTTCAGGATTATCATTAGTTTCAAAAAATAATTTAATCTGATCCATCACATATTTACAACAGTCATTGTCCTTTAATATCTGAGGGTTAAATCTCCAGGTAGTAGTTTTATTAGATATATCTTTTAATTTTATCTTAAATGTTAATGGCGCATGATCCGAGATGATAATATTATGATATTTTGCATCATACGTAAAAGGAAGTAATTTAGAATCTATTAAAAAATAATCTATCCTCGAATAGGTTCCATGTACGGACGAGAAAAAAGAATATTCTCGTCCGGATGGGTTATCTAACCTCCAGATGTCTTTAATATTAGATGTATTGATAAAAGCATTTATGAATTTACTTGATTTCGAGGCAGCTTTCCTTTTTGCGGATGATCTATCTAGATAATTATCTAAAGTACAATTTAAATCACCTCCAATTATTAAATTGTGTTGAGTGGATATAGGAATATTATTAAATATTTTCTTAAAAAATAATGGATTATCAAAATTAGGGGCATATATATTCATTAAAATTACCTTTTTTGAATATAATTCCCCTGTAATTATTACATATCTGCCTTCTTTATCCTCTATAATAGAACTTTGTATGAAAGGTATACCTTTGCGAATAATTATTGCAACTCCTCTAGATTTATGAATAAATGTAGAATGATACACCTTAGAAATCCATTTAGCTGTTAATCTATGTTGAGCATCTTTTTTAAGATGAGTCTCTTGAAGGAAAATGACATCTGTCTTCAATCTGTTCAACTGAGCTAATACCTTTCCCCTTTTAATTGGTTCATTAATTCCTTTTACATTCCAACTGCAGAAGGTTACTCCATCACCCCCAGTCTTCACCTTTATATCATGCATTTTACTATTAGGGCGGCTTTTTTTGGAGTAGCCTTCTTGACTCACCCAGCTCCCCGTTGCACCCGGACATCAATCCAATGAGAATTTCTTTCCACCTTAATCCACATCTATGTCTTCTTAAACTAAATACACAATATCCTTCACATCTACATTCAAATAATATATAATATAAGATCAATAAAAAACAAAAACAATAAGAAATATCAATAATAAAAAAAAAGTAAAGGGTGTTAATAGGGTGCTCAGAAAAAAAAGAAACTACACTTGTATAGTGTGTAGTATGTGAAGGTGAAAGCCACACTAACGTGGCCATTAATCTAAAGACTTCCGTTTTTTTAATAAAAGATGTTGATTATACCAGCTCCTATCTCAAATGCTATATATATTGGGGTGGGGTACTAACTTTATATACTTAGTACTTAGTAATTATTTCTATTATTCATATTACTATTTGCTAATTACTAATATCAATTGTATTTAATACTATAATATGTAATACTATTATCATGGAATAATTAAATATTTTCTAATAATTAATACAGAACTACTACTAAATGCCCATTATTCCACTTCCTTCTAAGTAAGTATTTCATAACCACAGGTCGATGATAAAAGTTCAGTCCTCTCCTTCTCCCTCGGGTTCTTCCTCCGCATCTTCTCTCTCTTCATCTTCTGGCTTCTGCTGTATGCCTCGGGCGAATTTCAATGCTTCAGTATGCTTAACGAAACGATATTCCTTGTCATCATAAGTTACTCTCAGTATTGCTGGGTACATCAAGCCATATCTCAGATTCTTAGTATTCTGTACATTCCTCAGGATACCTTTTGTTTCTTTAAATAGAGCTCTTTTCTTGGCCACTTCTGCTGGGAAGTCTCTAAAAATACTGATGTTGTCTCCCTCGTATTTCAGGTTTCTCTTTTTTATTATTATCTTCATCATTTCTTCGAAGACATGGTCAAAGGCCACTTTTACAATCATTTGTCTGGGCGATGAACCTATCCCAGGGGCCCGTCTTAGAGCCCTATGTGCACGGCTCAACAGGGGTTCATGATCCAAATTCAAAATATCCATTAAAAGTTTTGCAACAAATTTTCGAGGATCTTGACTCCCCTCACGACCTTCGCTCAGACCAACTATACGCAAATTTTTACGGCGTTGGCGTCCCTCCAGATCGATACATTTCTCGTTTGTTTTATGTAATAATTCTAAGAGGCGTTTGTTCTCGGCACGGAGTTTTTCGGTCTCCTTAGTATTCACTTCAGCAATTTTAGTTAGCTCTTTAATTGCTTCGCCTTGTTGGTCTAGCGAAATTATAGTAGGATCTATCTTGTCATCCAGCTTTCTTTCCATCCCAGCAGCTATTTCCTTTACATCCTCAATTTGAGTTTGTAACTCGGCATTAGCCTTTTCCTTCCACTCATCCATCATACTTTTTACCGTCGTTATAACTTGTTTTATTAAGTCTTCTTTATCTTCTTTATTTTTCTCGTGAGACACCAGCATATCCGCTTTTAAACTTTTTATCTCCTCCATATACTCCTTCCTCTGCTTCTTTATCTCCTCCATATACTCCTTCCTCTGCTTCTTTATCTCACCTAGAATGGTAGTCTTAAGTTCCTCCATTTCAGCTTTCCTCTGTGAGACATCTTCTTGAGAAGCAGAAGCAGCAGCAGCTCCCGAGCTGAGGCCAGTTTCCCTTCTCGTAGCTTTTTTTCCAGCGGTGGGGGTGGGGGAGCGCTGGGTCATAATTTCTTCTTAAAATCGCGCGCCTGATGACGTCACGCACCTTTTAAACGCTGCCGGAGCCGTTCACAATCGATCTCCTGTGGTAAGTGCGTTTGTTTGACCCTTTTACCCCCGTTTTAAATTCAGTTTTTTTCGGAGCTGTAATGGCGCGATTCCACTCACATCGTGGCGCCAACCGGAAGTCTGGTTTTGCCTTGTGGCGGGGCCTGATTGCATTCAGGCCCCGCCACAGCTGCTGAACATCTGTCTCATCCTCCAGTTTGGAGCAGAAGTCCCGTTTGGCCTTTTTGATGGCCTTACCAAGGTCGTATCTGGACTTCATGTAGGCCACTGTATCATCGGACATGAATGCCCTGTGTCTGGACTTTAGAAGAGTGCGGATCTCAAAGTTCATCCAAGGTTTCTGATTGGGAAACACTCTGAAAGGTTTTTGTAGGGATGCAGTCCTCCACACATTTCTTTATGAAGTCTGTAACGACTGTGGCGTATTCGTTCAAGTCCGTTGCCGAGTCCTTGAACATTGCCCAGTCTACAGACTCCAAACAGTCCTGGTGTTGTTCTTCTGCCCCCCCCCCCCCCGACCAGCTCTGTGCTGTCCTCACTTCTGGGGCTGCGCTCTTCAATTGCTTCCTGTAGGCAGGAAGATGGTCGGACTTACCGAAGTGAGGGCGAGGGATAGAACGATAGGTATTCTTGATGGTGGTGTAGCAGTGGTCGAGGGTGTTAGGTCCTCTGGTGCAGCAGGAGACATGTTGGTGGAAGTGTGGAGTGATTTCTTGAGGTTTGCCTTATTGAAGTCCCCAGCAATGGTGGTAAATGCCTCGGGGTAAGACGTCTGGTGTTTGTTGACCACGGCGTGCAGCTCCTCCAGTGCCAGACGGACGTCTGCCTGGGGTGGGATGTAGACCGCGGTCAGGATAACGGAGGTGAATTCTCTTGGGAGGTAGAAGGGACGGCACTTCACCGCCAGGTGTTCCAGGTGTGGAGAGCAGGAGTTGGACAGGACTGCCACGTCGGAACACCACGCAGAGTTGACCATGAGGCAGACGCCCCCTCCTCTCCCTTTCCCAGATGCCAGGGTACGGCTGGACTGCTAATTCTGGGGAGCTGGGGGTGAGCCATGTCACTGTGAAACAGAACACAGAGCATTCACTCAGCTCCCTTTGATAAAGCAGTCTTGCCCTTAAGTCCTCCACTTTATTTTCAAGGGACTGTACATTAGCCAGTAGGATAGTAGGGAGAGGGGGCCGAATTCCCCTGCGATTCATTCTGACCTGAAGTCCTGCCCGTCGGCCACGTTTCTGGATACAATGGAGGCTTCCCCTTTGTTTCCAAGTATTGTATTTGCTGTACCTGCTGTTTCTGCGGACCTGCGCTGGAACGGGGATTCCCTCACAGACGGCAGCTCCAGCTCCGTAACGAACGGGGGTTCCCTCAAAGTCGGCAGCTCCAGCTCCGTTGTTCCTGGGAGATCCAGCCCGTCGGCTCTGGGGGTCATCCTGAGGTCTCCAGGTACCGTACCTGGGATCCCCAGTCGGGTCGGGAGTTCCACAGCCAGCGTGGGAAAGCTTAAAGTCCGGGATACCCGCAGCTGCGGGAGCTCGCGAAATTGCGAGAGCCTTGAGGTGCTCAAGCAGCTTGTCCGAAACGGCACCGATTTCTGCCGTTTTTCTGATCCAGGTAAGTTGTTGGAAGTTGTAGTTGAGCCTTTTATTTTCCGGAGCTCCGCAAAAGTCGCCGCAGGCAGGCGCCATCTTGCTCAGTTCTTCCTGACAGCCATCAGGCTATTAAACATAACGAGTAAACTCTGAACTACGAAAGACTATGTTATTTGTACTATTTGTTATTTGTTGATCATACACACACACCCTTCACTTACGACATGACACTCACACGACGACAGACTCAACACACACAGACACTCACACACACAGACACTCCACACACACAGACTCAGCCACACACAGACACTCACACACAGACCTCACACACACATACGACCACACCACACACAGACACTCACACACACAGGACACTCACACCAACTCAGGACTCACACACGCACCACAGACAGCTCAGACACACAGACAGACTCCCACACACACAGACTCACACACGACGGCAGACTTAAACACGCACAGACTCACACGCACACACACCACACACACACTCACACACACAGACTCACAGACACTCACAGACACACACACACATATAGGGAGGTTGCACGGCAGTCGGGTCACGACCCGTGACCCATACTGTTGCTACGCTACGCCAACTGGATGACACGCGATGAACCGCAGGTAAGCACTTATCATTGTTTCCAACGTAGCGGGCCCGTTGAAATTATCAATTTTTGTGCTGTAAATAATTATGGAAATCGGGATAAGCGTGAGAGACATTTATCCTACTTCAGAATTCCATAAATTTAGCGTCAGAAACGTTTTCTGTTTGCATGTAAACCCCCACTTCAGAACCATGGGCGATTTAAAAATTTTACAGACAGATTTGTCACCTGAAACTTTTTAGATATGTAAGGAATCAAGAAAAAACACAAATAATGCCTTACTTTGATGAAATGCAGTGAGTAAAGGCGATAATTCCCAATATTTTTAATCTTGATATCTGCACGTCAATGCTCGCCAAGCACTTTAGCTGTTGTTGTCCCTTCAGCTCTTGCTTCTCTGTACCTTCATTTCTCTTCACTTTTGGAATTCTGAAGTAGGATAGATGTCTCTCACACACACACAGACTCTCTCACACACACACTCTCACATACACACACACAGACTCACACACACACAGACCATATAACCATATAACCAAATAACAATTACAGCATGGAAACAGGCCATCTCGGCCCTTCTAGTCCATGCCGAACACATATTCTCACCTAGTCCCATCTACCTACACTCAGACAATAACCCTCCATTCCTTTCCCGTCCATATACCTATCCAATTTATTTTTAAATGACTCACACACAGACTCACACACAAACAAACAGATTCACTCACACACACTCACACACAAGCCAAGTAACGTCAGAACGTGGTAAACATACAGTGTGTAAACCGAATGATTCAAACGTTTAAAGCCTCCTGTAGAGGCTGCTGCGGCTGAAGCAAAAACGTGCTTTAACTAACGTCCAACAAACTCACTCACCATAGACAGAGCGGTCAACTCTCTTGAATTATTCAACGACGTCTTCACTGTGCCGTTCTTGCCATGAACCGGAAATGATGCACTCAGCGGCATATTGATGCTAACCGGAAATGACGTAATTGGCGCCATCTTGCCACTAAGCGGAAGTAACGGAATGAGCGCCAATTTTGCAGTTAAACACAGTCCTGATCTAATAAAATGTTTATTCACGCTTTTCCATTCCGAAAACTGTTGCAAGCATTTTAAAAACCAAGACAAACAATTTGGCAAACACTTCACAACCAATCCGTTTTCTGAAAACGTTTTAAAAGCCAAGACAATTTGGCAAACACTTTACAACCAATACATTTTCTGAAAACTTTTTAAAGCCAAGACAATTTGGCAAACACTTTTCAACCAATACATTTTCTGAAAACTTCTTAAAAGCCAAGCCAATTTGGGAAACACTCTACAACCAATACATTTTCTGAAAACCTTTTAAAAGCCAAGCCAATTTGGCAACCACTTTACAACCAGTACATTTTCTGAAAACATGTTAAAAGCCAAGCCAATTTGGCAACCACTGTACAAACCAATACATTTTCTGAAAACCTTTTAAAAGCCAAGCCAATTTGGCAACCACTTTACAACCAATACATTTTCTGAAAACCTTTTAAAAGCCAAGCCAATTTGGCAAACACTGTACAACCAATACATTTTCTGAAAACTTTTTAAAAGCCAAGACAATTTGGCAAACACTTTACAACCAATACATTTTCTGCAAACACACACAGAGAATCACACACTCACTCACAACCAATACTAAAATGCCAAGTAACTTCAGAACGTGGTAAACATACAGTGTGTAAACCGAATGATTCTAACGTTTAGAGGCTACTGCTGCTGAAGCAAAAACGTGCTTCAAATAACGTCCAACACAGTCACCATAGACAAAGCAGTCAGCTCTCTTGAATTATTACGACATCATCACTGTGCCTTCTGCAGTCAGCGCCATCTTGCCAGGAACTGGAAATGACGCACTCAGCGCCATCTTGCCGCTAACCGGAAATGACGTCATCGGCGTCATCTTGCCACTAAACGGAAGTCACGGAATGAGCGCCAATTTTGCAATTAAACACAGCCCTGATCTAATAAAATGTTTATTCACGCTTTATCCATCCGAAATTGTTGCAACCATTTTAAAAACCAAGACAAACAATTTGACAAACACTTTACAATCAATACATCTTCTGAAAACGTTTTAAAAGCCAAGACAATTTGGAAAACACTTTACAACCAATCCACTTTCTGAAAACCTTTTAGTAGCCAAGGCAATTTGGCAAACACTTTACAACCAATCCATTTTCTGTAAACTTTTTAATAGCCAAGGCAATTTGGCAAACACTTTACAACCAATACATTTCCTGAAAACATTTTAAAAGCCAAGACAATTTGGCAAACAATTTACAACCAATACATTTTCTGAAAACATTTTAAAAGCCGAGACAATTTGGCAAACACTTTGCAACCAATACATTTTCTGAAAACTTTTTAAAAGCCAAGACAATTTGGCAAACACGTTGCAACCAATACATTTTCTGAAACCTTTTTTTTCATAGCCAAGACAAACAATTTGGGAAACACTTTACAATGACATTGAGGGGACTCACCGACGAGTAGATGTGCGTTCAGTGTTATTTGCATCTCAGAGAGCCGTGCTCACTCGCTTCCACTGTCTCGCAGAGACTGAGTGAGGCACGACACTTCTGGATTTTATAGTCCCTCCTGCCTGCCGCCAGCGATGTAGCAGTGAGAATGGCGACATTTTAAAAAACATTAATAATTCTCTGATTTTTCATCGATGGGAAAAATCCTCCAGTCCAATCCGGCGGAGGGGGACTCTGAGCGAGGTGGCCAAAAATGACGGCCATAAGTGGCGGCGTTCTTTCGGAAACACGAAACAGGAAGTCAGAAAATGGTCAAGATCTTAGTTTTAGTAATATAGATTTCTAACGTTAAATTTTAAAGTTAAACACTTTTTGGTACTAATTTCTTTACAATTTTAAAAGTACGTGGTTATTTACTCTGCGAATTTTGACAGATTTTTGATCACTTGGATGAACAAGGCTTAATGCTGACTTCCACATTCATCTTCGAAAACGATGCTCTTTTTGTACTTTAAAGACTTTCCGGTGTCTCACTTAACTGTGCTAATTCTTAAAGATATTTAATTTCAAAGATAGCACTTTTTACATTTTAAAATATATTTCTAACGATAAATGTTCCTGGTTTGTTAAAGACGTTCCAGTTTCTCACTTAACTATTCATTCTTTAAGATAACATTTAATTTCAATGACAGCGCTTTTTAAATTTTAAAATATACTAGATTAAGTGGGACCCGTTGGGTCGCAGCTGGTCACCTAACGCAATATTTCCCTCCTTCCACGCATTCAGTCCATCTCCCCACAACCTCCCCCCATGCACTCTTAGTGGCTCTCCCACAGGGCAGCCATTCCTGCCTATTAGGTTTCCATTGTGATGAAGAACACGCAGGCATGAAAAGTGGAAAAAGGATTTATTAAAGTTTAAAATGTGAATGACTCTTAAAATATAAGAACAATTTAAATGTTAAAGATGAGAATTATTAAGTTATTTCTTGTTGTGTCTCTTGTTGCTGCTCACTGCGTCATTATGTCTCTTTGCTGTTGATAAAAAAAAGATAATTTAAATATAGAGAGATTGAGCGGTCTAATTTTAACAAAGAAAATCTGAGAATTTATCTCAGAAGTCATCATTCAACGACCACATTCTTGGTCAATGTTCCACCCTTCAGGAAAACTTTGACATTTCCCTTCATCTTTCCTCGGCTAATAGATACATATAGTTTTCCATGCTGAAATACCGGTTTGTCAAGGTAGATCAACACCTTCTGCATTCTTTGTCCTTGTGGTTTATGGATCGTCATAACTAAACTTGATTGAATGGGGAATTGGGTCTGCTGAAGGGGAATGTCTTCACCTTCTGTTAAATTGAGTGTGTACACTGCTCTCTGCTCAGCATTCAGCAGAGGCCCATTCTCAACAAATTGCTGTTGTTCAGTTCTATTGTGTTGCAATTCCTGCAGCAATTCTGGATTGTCATCATCAAGGTGCATCCTTCCATTTCTCGGTTGTGGCAAATTAAAGAATTCCATTGTTTTGTTGTAATTCTCAATCATCTGGACTCACTGAAGAATTTGTGCAAAACATTTTTTTGAGGTGGGGGCTGTCGGGGTGGGTGGGGGGTGGCAAACGTCCTGCAGCCAATGGAGGGGGACAGCTTCAGGTGGGGGCTCTTGTTGGCTGATGAGGGAGGGGGGTGTCCTGAAGCGGGGGATGGGGGCAGCTTCAGGAGGGGGAGCATCCTATAGCCAGGTGGAGGACAGCATCTTGAGGTGGGGGATGTATGGGGGGGGGGGGGGGGGCGGTGAGCGAGCTACTCAAGGCCCACAGACTCACACACACACACACTCACTCACTGCCTTGGGACTAACTCATGACTGACTCACTCACTCATGGCCTCTGGATTGACAGACTGAATCACCGCTTGTGGACTGACTGACTTATGCCCGACTTCTGGAGTCACGTCCAACTTTTGTAAACTGAAAACTGTAACATCCACATTGAGGAACAGCTTCTTCCTGACAGCCATCAGGCTATTAAACATAACGAATAAGCACTGAACTATGAAAGATTATATTATTTGTACTATTTGTTATTTGTTGATCACACACACACACCCTCCACCTCACACAGACACTCACACACACACACACACACACACACACACACACACATACACACAGATTCACACACGCACATATACACACACACACTCTCAGACACACTCTCTCACACACACTCACAGACATACAGACACACACACACACACAAACACAGACTTTCAGACACGCACACACACACACTCACAGACACGCGTACACAGACTCTCACACACATACATATATAGGGAGGTCGCATGGCAGTCGGGTCACGACCCATGACCCCTACTGTTGCTACGCTACGCCAACTGGAATACACGCGATGAACCGCAGGTAACCACTTACCATTGTTTCCAGCGTAGCGGGCCCGTTAAAACCCGCCGAAATTATCAATTTTGTTGCTGTACAAAATTATGGAAATCAGGATAAGCGTGAGAGACAATTATCCTACTTCAGAATTCGAAAAGTGTGGAGAAATGATGGTAAATAGAAGCGAGAGCTGAAGGGACAACAACAGCCAAAGTGCTTGGCAAACATTGGCCGTGCAGATATCGAGATTGAAAATATTGGGAATGATCGCGTTTGCTCACTGCATTTCATCAACAGTAAGGCATTATTTGTGTTTTTTCTTGATTCCTTTGGCGTATAAAAAATTTCAGAAGTGATAAATCTGGCTGTAAAATTTTTAAATCGCCCTTGGTTCTCAACTGGGTTTTTACATAAAAAAGAAAGTG